>NW_017731827.1:1312594-1336137 GCF_001890085.2 Hipposideros armiger
CACACACACACACACACACACACACACACACACACGATTCTAATATCTACAGGACTAGAAAAGGTGTAGAGGCTGGAAATGCAAAGAAATGAAAAGAGATGGATCCTCTTTATTCTAACCATTCTCCCTAACCATTCGATTGTAAATACAGAATTAGATTTAATAGCAGTACAGGAAATTAAGATTCCATGGGTGAGCACTGCAGCAAATCAGAGGTTATTGAAAGATGTGTGAATGTGAATGGGCTTTCCCAAAATGCTTGCAATGCTTTTGAACCCCTTTTCTGCTTCAGTGAGTGATGAAGAATCATCAAAAGACTCAAACTCTTCTCATGGAAGGACGGTACAGGCCATTTGGTCTAACCATGTACCTGAAGTTGGAATCTCTTATATGACATGCTCTTAGGGTTATAAAACGTTAGCAGCTCAAAGCATAGTTTCATTTCATTGTTAAATGGAGTTCTGACACTGCAAAACCTTTCCTTCTACTGGCTCCAAAGTTTTCTCTCTGTATCATCTACCCTCTTGTCCAACAGCTATACCTAAAATCACATCAAAGTCAAATCCTTCTTCTCTGTAAGTGATAAACCTCTAAGTTATCTGAAGGCTGCCATCACTGCCAACTTTCACACCACTGTCTATTTTTTGTTCCAAGCTGATCACCACCTTCCATCCCTGTCCCTTCAACCAAGATTTTGAATTCCTTGTCCAGCTTACTCTTTTCTCTCAACCTGCTCCCACTGCTCAGTCTCACTACATGGAGAACCAAACACAAATATCCAGGTGGGGTCTGCCTAGAACGTACTTGGCCTTCATCCAACAAATATCTGTTACTGAATGAAAGAGCAATATATCTTATTCTGGTCAACTATGTTACCATTAATATAATTAAGAATCATAGGAGCTCTTTAGTCAACCCCATTTTACTACTTATTGGTACTAAATGAAAATCATTAAAAACCACAAATCTTCTTCATATATAACCTGGCAGTAAAGTCATGCTCTTCACTTCTGTGTGTACTTTTATAGTTATATTTTGAAGCTCAGATAAAGAATCTTGTAATTTTTTTCCTTTGAAAATTTATCTGGTTAGAGGTTTGTTGTGAGGCAAAGCTAAGATGTATGTATGTGTGTGTGTGTGTGTGTGTGTGTGTGTGTGTGTGTGTGTGTAAAGTGTTTAGAGTGGTACCTGGTAGCTAGTAAGTGCTATAAAATTTGTAATTTCAATCCATCATTTCAGATTGCACAGGTTGTTTTTTTTTTGGATTCTAAATCAATCAGGCAACGTCAAAATTACATGACCATCAGCAAATGTGACAGGCGTGTCACAGATAAAAATGCTGAAAACGGCTAGGTAGAGAAGAACCATGTACAACATAACTATCATTGCCAAATTTGATTTCAATCTGTTTTAAGTCTTTTATCTTTCAATAGTCCAGTAGTAGCATGCCAGGAGAATGGTAGAAGAAGGTGACAGCCCTCATTTGAGGTGATACTTTGGGCATCTCCAAAACAGAGGGTGAACTTAGGGTACTCATAATTGCTGACTTTCACAGGAACACTCTAGAAACCAGAGGCAAACATTACTCTTGGAAAATTATTCTAAAGATGTAATAATTATATCATTATCCAAAGTTTTCTGACCAATCACACTGGTAATAAATGCTCTTTGAAGATGCTGGTAATTATAATAGAGCATTTCTCATGACTTTGCTATCTAAAATCATCAAAAGACAAAGATCTCTGAAAACCTATGTAATTATCATAAATTCTTTGAAAACCACCTATTCATTTTCAGCAACTAGAAAAATCCTATTCAATCACATTAGTTCTTCCCATGTGGGAAGAAACTACTGAGTACTTATTAATTTGCAAAGCAATAGAAACCTTATCAAAAATATGCTTCTGCAATCCCTAGATTTTTGCAATATACAGTTCAGCCTCCTAGAGGGATAAACAGTAAGATCTGCAATTAAGAATATTTTAGGTTAATATCTTTCAAAATTCTAAAGTACTCTTGAGAAAAATAATAGTGCTATGAGTTTCTGACAAGTAAAGCACCCACATAATGGGATATTACTCAAGTATCAATCACATATTCTGCTGACTTACAATTTGTAATGAACATTACATTCTAAAGTCTTTCTGTATTTTCCTGCATGTGGTCGACATCACATAATTTAGGTTTCACTAAGAATCAGAAGATGTAAGCCCTAGAGCGAGCATGTCCAGCAGAGTACCCACTAGCCCTATGTGGTTATCAGTTCTTCAGCCGCACAGAACATTTCAAGCGCTCAATAGCCACATACGGCCAGGAGCTACTGTCGTGAACAGCACAAATACAGAACATTTTCATCATCCCAGAAGGTTCTATCAGACAGTGTTGCCCTAGAAGATTATGTCAAATGGAGGAAAGAACCCCCAAGGATTCTGTCAGGAGCAAGAAGGTGTGCTGTCAGATCCTTGTGCCGAGTCTGAGAAATGAGCATCCTTGTAGCTCATGTCATTTGCAGGTAAAAATAGCCCGGGAAAGGGGGGAAAGGCAGGCTGTCTCAGTGCTAAAGGAAACTGACACCTACCCAGGACATATTATGTGCCAGGCAGGTACTTCAATACTCACAACACCCGCAGGAACGAGGTGCGATCATTAGAACACCTCAACATGGTGTCATTTATGAGCATAATGTACCCATTTTACAGACAAAAGAGCTGAGGCCCAAGGTTAGTTTGTAGTAAAGCTACGACTGAATCCCAGTTCTGTCAACTCCCACCCTGCCTTTTCTTCACTGTCTCTGCTGCGACCCTACAACTCCTTGTGACTAAGACACCGGATAAAACTGCCCATCACTGATTTATATTAAGCTCTGAAAAATCTAAGAGTTCTGCTCATCAGATTACATAGATTTCCTAGTAATACCCACTAAACTCTGATGTGCCAGGTCCGGCCCTAGAGGCAAGCCTTAAGCTTTCATTTATTTTACTTTCCAAATGTAAGAAACTGCCTGGAGAAATACAAATATTTCTCTACTAGGAACTAGGACTTCAAATGGAACAGCACAACTTTGAATACAGAAACCTTTAACGGTCATAATGGAAAGAAAAAGAAGAAGAAAAAAAATCAACATAAGCCAGCTGTTTTTCTTTCTTTTTTAATCTTTTTGCAAAAAAAGAACCCAATTACAACAGGAAACCATGCACAATTTCAATGCTTGCTACCAGGTAACATATTCCTTGATGCCATATACTGTTAACCTTCAAGAAGCTTATTATTTGTTTACACTAAATCCAACAGTTTTGAATATGGTACATTATACAGCATTTGTGAATACTGTATGAACTAAAATCATGTATCAACACATGCAAAATGTTTTTGTTCTATGAACACTTTTAAATATCAATTTTCTGGTCTTTCTCACAATGCGAAGGCTGCTCAGTCACAGTATATCACCAACACAATCTCCCTCTGTGAAGCCAGAGTCAAATAAGGACAGGAATATAAAGTCACTTTAAACCACAACTACACAAATTTCAATGACCAAAGATATGAAATTAATAACACAAACCAGAATCTACATTATACCCAGTGACTTGTTTTTAATTCTGAGTGTACGTTCTGTTCTTTCAGTTTCTAATTACCCTGGGATTTTCAAACATCAGAGTAAAAATAGTTGACATAGTTCTAAAGCCAAGGGGTGTTTTGCATATAAAATTACTTAGGATTTCTGTTACCTTTGAAGAAAACTATTATTCTAATTCAGAGCTCTCTTCGTTATAAAATGCAAGAAGAATAGATCATCCTTGTTAATCTAAAGCCAAAAACTAAGAACACCAGGAAGATGTGGCTGAAATAAGCCGAGCTGGAGCATGGTGTTCTTGACTTGAGACTCAGAGACCTAGCTGGCTACACATGAAGCTCGTCTCAATAAAAACTACAAGAGACACATCCTATAACAGTTTCTTGGTTTTGTTAAACTAAAAATCTTTACTATCCGAAATTTTATTTGTTTAATTTCAATTCAGATAACTTCATTCTACAAAGAAGAAAAAAATATGTTTTAGATTACTACACAGGATGACTGTGTTTTCTTTTCACAAGCAGTTGTCTCCAAATAGCTTACCTAAGTAACATTTTAAAATGTTTTTCTTTGCAATGTTCATAGGACCAGTTGTCATTAAGCATCCATAAAAAATTATATATTTACTATTAGACTTTTAGAAACAATGATTGGAAACATCATCCAGGATCAATTATTTTGTGTAAAAATAAAAGGGTATGTGATCGGAAAGGTAGCCACTGATGAATACTGCAATACAGGAGAACGGAAGGAGAAACCTACTCACTAAATTCTTACTATTCAGGGCTAATTCTCATTCTAACCCTTGATTTAATTCTTTCTGGCCAAAACAACCAACCATAGATGAAAAATATATCTGTGTCTTCAACTCAACTTTAAGTCTTTAAGCACAACAAACCAAAACTATCCCAGGACATAGATGCTTTCCCTTTAAAAATGTATTCTCTTTATACCACTCCATGTTTGTTTTTCATTG
Organism: Hipposideros armiger; assembly: GCF_001890085.2. Lineage (NCBI taxonomy): Eukaryota > Metazoa > Chordata > Mammalia > Chiroptera > Hipposideridae > Hipposideros > Hipposideros armiger. The sequence continues at coordinate 1,317,145 of NW_017731827.1, forward strand.
TATTGCTTTAGTTATGTCTCTGCTCCTGTTTCCTGTTATGAGCATCTCCTTCTAGGTTAGTCTCTCAGGGTTTAGGGCTCTACCTGACTTTAGACCTGAGAAGATCCTCTTAAATACAGACTTCAGTCAGAGATTCTCAAATGGGAAATAATATCAACTCCACAGAGGGTATTTGGAAATGTATGAAGGTGTGTTTTGTTTTGTTTAATTGTTACTGAGGGAATTTTACTGGCATTTAGAGTCCAAAGGTTGCTAAATAAACTAATTCCAGAGCAGTTTTTCCTAACTGGTTACCCCACTCAAAATGCCCAAACCTATTCCATAGTGAAACAAGCAAAAATTGGCCCCTACGCCCATGGATACAGAAGAGCACACTCTTCGTAATGACGTTCTCACTAGCATCCCACAACGCTGGTTCAGCTAACTCCTGCTCAGTGGTGCCACCTCATCCCCGTGCCTCTCCCCCCATTTCTCTAAGGTAACAACTACTGCTGCTGCCTGAGCCAAGGTTATATATTTCCTTTTCACTTAATTCTCTGGGGGTATAGTGAAAAAATTTTAACTGTTTAGAAAGGAAGAATGCCACAATAAAAAGCCAGCTGCCTAAAGATATTTGGCTCTGGATTTGCATCTCAAGAACCCATCTTCAAGAACTAGTGTCAGAAAGTAATTATTTTTCTTGCTAATGAATAAATAATAGGGCCAGCCGAGTGGCGCGTTGGTTAAGAGTTGGCTTGGGACACCAGCTCTGAGCAGCAGGTCCCCAGTTCGGATCCCACATGGGCCAATGACGCTGCACCCTCTACAGCTAAGATGGCGAACAACAGCTTGACCTGGAGCTGGGCTGCCGTGAGTCTGGCAATGGTGTAGGCTGCAGTGAGGCTGCAGCGGCTGCCATAAGCTACTGTGAGTGGGTGGCAGCCAGCGTGAGCGGCCGGCAGCCGGCGTGAGCTGTCAAGAGCCACCATGAGCGGCTGTCCAGTGGCTGGCAACTGATCTGCCTCAGCCGGGAAGAGCACAATGATCACAATACCAACATGGGCCAGTGAAGCGACGTCCTCCACAACTAGACTGAAGAACAAAAGGACAGCAACTTGTCTGTTCCCCTTCCTCGATTCCCCAATGCTGTTCTCTCCCCCAATTCCCCAATTTAAAAAAAAAACAAAAAAACTTTAAATAAATAAATAATAAATGTACACACAGATAGTCCTATTTTTTAATAGTTAAAACATGCCATAATTTCACAAGCATCACTCTACAGCTAAATGAAAGACCAATCTGCCAATACTATTTTTGTTATATTACCCATGAAAAATGATCTCAGGACTGGAATCAACCGTTTCTCACAAAGATTCCTTAAAATTTTCTTTGATTATTGGAATTAAGGGAAGACAAAATGTATCATAAGTCTTTAGGCTTAGAAGAAAGTTTAGATTTCCCCAAAGGTGACTATTTATAAAGGATAAAAACAATATACTTATTTGAGGACCACTGCTATTGAACACAAGTTATAGAAACACTTGGCCCTATATCAAGGAGCTCAAAAATAATTTTTTTGAATCAATAGTTTTTTACTCGGTTTCTTAAGCAGAGAGCTCTCAAGTTTCTCTGTCAGGAGTATCTGGCTTGACCCTCGACAAAAATTTAAGCTTTGCCTCAAGGGCTCTCGACTAAATTTAAAAAAATTATAATCAATCTTTTTACTTAAGGGATTATCTTTCCTAAAATTATTAGTATGCTCAAACATTCTGCTAATTATTTTATTTTCATTATTTCCTTTACTTTTCACATCAGTTCTGAGATAGGTATTAATACTGTACCCATGTTACAGATGAGAAAACTGAGACTGAGAACAGTAAATAACTTACCAAAAACATAGTTAATAAGGAAGAGTCAAACAGGCCTAGCTAACACCGAAGTCCAAGGTCTTGCAGTATTATAACAATACTATCTCTTGATACTGAAAAATACCACTGAGTTTTATTTCTTTATCAAATCCCCAGAACTGCCATCCACTTCATACAACCATCTCTGGGTTCTTCTGCAAAGTACCTTTATCACTTCAGAATCTGCTTGGTTTTACATCCTCTAAATTGGAAAGACTACAGTTTGAGAAGTAGAGCCTTGTATTATATCACTGTTAGACAATGCAAACACTGCCCAGTAAAATGAATTCTAAATATGATATCACAGGTAAACACTGGTGACATTTCTCTCATTTTATCAAACTGCAACATGTTGCAGAACAATATTAAAAAATTGCTACCACAGGTTGACTAACTTTGTGTCAGATGACTTAAGTATATTATCTCTAATGTAGAGGGTATTTATCCCCATTTTACATAGGAGGAAACTAAGGTTCAGAAAAATATTCACTTAACTCAGCTGGTTATACAGTAGAGCTGGTAATATGAACCCAGATTTATCAGATTCAAGAGCCTAGGCTCTTTATACGATAGCAAGAGAAAATGTTTCAAAACACTCCATAAAAAGCTATGGGGATGGGGTGGGGGTGGGGGAGCTATGCGGATAGGGTGGGGGAGGCCTTACAAATCTTTTTCTTTCTCTTAAACCACCCCCTATAGTATATTCTTGCTAAAGAAATTAGTGTTGGCGTATATATTTTTTGAAATTGTAATTTATACAATTACTTCATTTAAAAGAAACAGGCTAAAAGTATTAAAATTAAATAAGGTGTCTATTTTCTATATATTTTAAGAATAAAGATAATTCTATGTAGCAAATGAATGTATATTATTGTTAATCAATTTGTTATTAGGTCTAGGTTAGTAACTGAGATTAAGTGGTTTTAGAAATATTAATGCTATTTTATGCACATCAATACAAGTTACATCAGAATGTTAACAGAAAACTCTTAGAATGTTGCCTGTTCCATTTAGTTCAATTTAAACGTAATCCACAAAACCTGTGAGGGTTTAAGATATCTAAAAATTTTCAAGATTCTCTAAACTCAGAGCGATTATTTTTTTTTGGAAGAAAAAAATAACTCATTCTTTTTCTTTTTTTAAATTAAATTTATTGGGGTGACAATGGTTAGTCAAATTCCATAGGTTTCAAGTATACATTTCTAGAATACATCGTCTTCATTATTTTTCAATTGTACCATAAACAAAGGCAAGTGGGTTTGTGAATAACGAAATGCTACGAAATAGCGAAGGACAAAAAGAACAGAATTACATCAGACTGAAGCTCTACTGGAAGAGAGCAGTTTGAGTGGTTCCATGGAATGGCAGCATTCTAAGAGTCGGCAGCTTCTAAAGCCCCCACCGGTTAGTTAAGGGTGATAGTGAAGGGGCAAGGGTACAGTACCTGATGATGGGCAGGTCGAGGCCCCGCTGCAAACTGAGAAAAGGAGGGAAAACAAACACAAAAGGAAAGGCACAAAGAGTCAGAAACACCACAACAAAAACCAAAATGTCACACAATATGCCAAAAGGAGAAAAAAAAAACCCACAGGAAAAAAAAAAAAGAACACGAACAGTCAAAGCTTTGCTGCAGGACAGTGACAGACAGGTACTAAGATTCAACAGGTTAACACCACTACTAGAAATCGTTTGCTGTTTATCAGCTGGGAGAGAAACAGCTAAGCTGTTAAGCACGTGTAAAGGTGCTTCTCTGACAGGAATATTTTAAAAAAACAAAAAACCCTAAAATAAAAGAAATTTTGAAACACTAAGTTATATTAAGACAAACGAAATGTGCTTATGCAACTGATATAACTGGAGGGAATGAGAAATGCTTTTACATTACAAGAAATAGCCAACAGGTAAATTATACTACCCAACAGGAAATAAAGAATGTAACAGGACTGATTGCAAATTTACTTAAATAGGGTATCTCACACATGAAATGGAAGTTTAGTATCTTCCTTTATTTCTTGGAGTTAAAGAATAAAAATTGTATTATGCATTATATTTATATATTACATTAAATATATATTTATAGTCTATAAATATATATCTAAATATATAAATAATTATATGTTTAAAAGCAATTAACTAGTAAAGTTTAATATCAGGCATATCAAAGCAAACAACTAGTAAAGAACATCACTCTCTACATGATTAATCAAAGTGGAACTATTATAAGCTCAAGAAGAAAAAACAGAAGTCAAATGTCTTGATCACTATTTACACACAATACAACACCTACTGCTATCTGACACTGAGAATAAACGCAAAATAAAACGTAACTTCTCAGCTAAATCACAGAATACTTGAAGGAGGATAATAAGTAGTACAACTCGAACTTTCCCCTTAGTATGGAAGGAAAAGCTTTTTCACCCATAAAAATTTAAATACTAAACCTCTAAGATCAAATAATTCTTCATCAGAGCAAAATTGGGCTTCCAATGTGATTTTTACTAAAAAGGGCAGAGAAAAATGTTCAGGTGCATACTGTCATGTACTGGCTGCTAATATATTAACTATTGAAATGTTAACAACCCTTTAATAGTGCAAAGAAAATACTTAGAAAACAGTTTTGAATGCAACCCACACAGGGTTTTTATTTAATACATTTAAGGAGCTCAAATATCTTTCTTCAGTTGTTTTATTTCCTATAGAGTCTTCCTTCTGTCAGCTCGTTAATACAGGTGAATCAGACTGAAGATTAACTAAGAAACAATCCTTCATACTCTGAATTTGTTACCTGCAAAATATTTGCAAGAGACTGGAAATTATTTCCTCAACTTTCATTATTTCACATAAAATATTCAAAAAATTCCAGTGACGCACATGCCACAGTGTAGGAGATGGCTGGAGAGAGCTCCATCAAGGGTCCACCTTAGGCACCCGAAGCTCATGGCCGGCTGATAGGACTGGGCTTCTCTGTGCAGCATGGTGGATAATCTTTTTTGTAACTATATATTACTTATTTTTAAAAATTAAAAAATGATTACTTCGAAAAAAGAAAAAAAAATTCACCTTAGAAGCTAAAATGTCGCCTATTGTTCAAGTAATGAGAAACGCTGTAACACATTTTGAAGTTATTCAGCATAACTTGATGAGCTCTGTATGACCTACATGATAGGGTGTGTTAGGTCATCCATGACATTCGCTAACCACTGTAAACCGCTGTTTTTCAGAATGACAATAATGGCAGCTGTAGTTCTTGGAGAACATTTTCTCTTCAAAGAAACTGAGGTGCTATAATTTCAGTTTTCCAATTATAAAAAGAAAACAGATCATACCTCTACTATAGACATCAAGTTTCAAGAATAGGCAATACCACCTATGTGGTATGAAAGTAGGGGGTGGAAGTGGGATGTTTCTTCACGACACTTCGGAAGAAACTGGGAGAGCAGGGCCATGTCAACCTGAGTACAGCAGTACCTGTCTTATCACTGCTCCACAGAAAGGTCCCATTTCTAAAGCTCTAAAACAGAAGGTGAAACTTTATATACTTGGAACGTTCCAGTCAAAAGAGAACTTTCCATGAGCAAGAGGAGTACCTTATAAAATTATACATATATTTTAAAAACAACAACAACACTTAAGTTAGTGGGGAAGTACCCTAGTCTATTTTGCACTAGTCACCATTGGCTATTGAGTTTTTCGTTTGGAATGACAATAGTCTTTATCCTATGGGTAACTGTAAGCAACACAACAAACTGTAGTCGCTGCTGGCTCATATTAAAAATAGAAACTTTCGTTTCTTTTTTCTTTCTTTTTCTTTTTAAAGAGGGGTCTTTAAGATGGTGAGGACTGTAGATATTAAGGAAAGCAGCCTTCTGTGAGCTTGGGGCCAATGTTAATGCCACCCACCCACCCACCAGCCACTCACTCTTTTGTGCACAGTTGGTAACTGGGCATGGCCAACAGAATATTGATGTAACTTGGCCACTTCACACCATAAAATATAAAAATGACCAATGGTTCCAGGTTACTGCAAAAGCCAAACTGCCCTCCTCTTCCAATAAAGCATTCAATAGCCTCACTATTTTGGAGGCTATTTAAAAATAAACTACTGTTTAAAGTGTTCCAGTACAATGGAACACATAAATAATTTATCAGTATTTTTTTACTTTTAAACAAGATTTTCAACAATATGAATTTGACTAAGATACTAAGAAGTATCGAATAGGAATACAGGCCCAAGGGGAACCGAAGAAGCGAGGGGGCCACTTGAAGCCAGTTGGATTGCAAAGGCAGCTGTCCAGGGAAGAACAGAAGAGCCTAAACTGTGCAATTGCCAATGGCCCATTAATGCAGAAATAGAATGGAGTAAGCTTTAGCTGCTCTACACGAAGCTGTGGGGAGGGTCCCTTCCTCAGTGCAACAGCTTACCTCTCCTCACCACTTGGGAGAGCCGTGGGATGGATGAGACTAGACTATGGCAACTTGGGATGTAAAAAGAAAATGCAATCCTGCCAAATTTCATATCCCAAACTTCACCCGCCCAGCACCAACACAGATGAAATAAAGAAAACTGGACCCAAAACAACAAGCAAGAGTAGTCTGGGGGCTGCTAGTCTTGCACTTGTTTTGGGGTATGTAAATGGAATGTTATGTGTGTGGTTTTTAGTTATGGGGGTGGTGATGGTCACTAGCAGAGCGGATGGCAAAAACTGCATAGAGGACAGTATCTGAAGAGTTTATGACCACAGAAAAATGGCTGACAACTACAATTTCCCCCTCAATTTTCAATTATACAATGGAAAGAGGGAAAAAGCAGCTCTTAAATTTATCATTTAAAATCAAATTTATCTGAAAGGGGTATCCCTCTTCAAGATTAAAATAAAGAAAAATCTAACCCCCAAATTACTCCTGTCTAATTCCCAATAGAGAAGACCACCCAATTTATTCTTTCCCCCACTATGCCTGGCAGAAACTGCCATGCTAGGTTAGACTTTTGGAGAGCAAGCAATCAATGCATTTCTGTTCATCAGCCAATAAATGGATGTGGTCAAAAATACTGAGTGCCAGGGGCACCGCTGCCTGCAAGAAGTACAGTTTGTTATATTGCTTACAATGCAGTATTTTATCCAGCCTCTTCCAGCCAAGGACCTGTAAACGGGAGTCTGTTCCAAAACCTTCCTCCTCTTCCAGTTGTCTGTGCAATGTATTGGCACTGTTCTGCTGGGCTGTCAAAAAAACTGGTTTAGAGATGCAGCTCTTCAGTCAGGTTTTGCGCCAGTTCTAACCATGTAAATTCAAATTTTTGTTTGTAGTAATTATAAAAGGGGGTTTGGGGGTAAAGAGGGCCACAGAATTCTTTGCAGTAAGAGCTTACCATAATGTTCCATGTTTAATGATTAGAACCAGGGCCTATCTAAATTAATCTGGCGAGATCTCAGGCCCACTCCAAGTAGTCAAGCGTCCACATCCCCAAACCACTCTCAGAACAAAACTTGCATCAGACATCTTGGTGACCGTTTCAGCAAAACAAAAAAGAGACAAGCAAAAAGGCAACTAGGACCAAAGCCCCACCTCTTTAGAATGGTTCCTCCACCCCCTGGGGAGAACCAGGATCTAAGAACAGGTATTGGAGAAGAAGGCAACAGGGAAAAAGGAAGATAGGAAGAAGGTAAGAAAGAGATTACATTTTGGTACAGTCTATGCTCTCCTAGTTCTTTGAGCAACTATTTCATACATTTCAACATTTCTAAATTCATGCACAAAAATTAAATGAATGGGAGCTAATGTAATAAAATATTCCTGAACTACAGGCAAAAAAAGCAGGGGTGGGGAACCAAAAGAAGATCCCTATATTCGGAGGAAAACAGAGCTGAGGTACAAGTAAGGATGTGAGATACAAGGTGAGATGTTACAGAAGCACCTTCCAACAAAAACTAATCATGCAGGGCAGGAAACGACGTTCTAAGGAATGGACAGCTGAAGCCACTGTACACTTTAGTGCAACAGAAGGATGAACCTTGAGTAAATTCACAGTCTTTACAATACTTATTTCAATCCAGGTAAAGGATGAGCAGAGGATGAAATCGTTTACGTTTGTATGGCAGTTTATTTATCATGTATAGGAATGAACACACCATTCGTGTATGTCATGCACATGTCCACACTGTCAAATGGTTAGAACTGACCTAGTGACACCAATTCAGAAGTCTTACTTCCCAAACCAGTAGAATTTGAATCTAATTAATGAAATTTAATTGTCTTTTAAAATAATTGTGCTTTACTCGTCTCCTGAATTTTGAACAGTACAAGTAACAAATTAAGAACTGAAATGAAGTGAACTTGAATGCAACTGGAATTTTTTTTTTAATCATGCTACAGAACAGTAAAGGAAGATAAAAGGTTCCATTTCTTCTTTTACTTAATTTAAATTATTCCTATAGCAAAGGGTCTGAAAATGCAATGCTAACCAATACAACAACAACAATAATGAGTTGTCTTTGGGACAAATTTCCAAAATCAAATAAGTATATCAGCCAAAGGAACCCAAGCTACTACAAAGACAAATATAGGTGGAGCATATTATTTGGAGCAAGCTTCTGCTTACTTACCGGAGACCGGGTTTGAGGTTGTGAATTCATTGTCTGCGGGGCTTGAGGGTAAACCAACGTGGTTGGGCCTGCATTCTGTCCAGAGGGATAAGGGGTCTGTCAAAGAAGGGCAAGAGCATATTATATTTTGAATAAATGCGGCACAGTAACTCAAATTCAAAGTGTTATATAAAAGCTTATAGAAGTATTTGTTAATGTGGTTTACAGCTCTACTTTTTAAATTTGTCTTTATCACAGTACCCAGCAATCCAGAATCAGGGCAGCACTTTTGTAGGGGTTACCTTAAACCACCTGATAAGGAGACATCTAGGTTCAATTATTGGATACCATTAGTATGAAGCACACTCAGTGTCAATTCATCTGTGTCTGAAGTGGACAGCCCATCCACGAACAAAACCAAACATGGCTGAGATAACTTGTTGCTGCTGTGGCGAGCTTTCCAAAGTACCTCTAAGCAAAGGTAGCCATTGAGGAAGACAGCCCAGAGGCAAATTAGAGTTCAGTTAACTACTACTGTTTACACCTTAAATCCTTTTACAAAACCCCATAAAAATCTTTAAGAACTTCAGATAAAAGCCTGAAAAAAGTGGTAATATAATATATACTAACTTACCACAAGTTTTCTGAAAATAGGAACATAAGCTTTTCATTATGAATTCATGTTAAATGCTACATACTAATATGTGCTAGTGATTTTAGAGGGAAAAAATGGTAGCAAGAGCAACGGACACAGAATCACAAGACTTGGATTCAAATCCTAACAACTGACAATATTGTTATAAGCCTAGGCAAGTAAATTGTTTTTCCCATCAAGATAAAAAGAAATAGCATACCTACCTCACAAGACAGTTGCTAAGATCAAATGAGGTAAAGTCAGTTACTACACAATCACCTTTAGTTACCACAGTGCCAATGTTACAAATGAGGAGATCAAGGGTCAGAAATTTTAAGTGTCTTACCCAAGGTAACTAAGTATGTCTAGAAAGTATTCTAAATTTGCTTAAAAACAAAAAGTAACTTTTGGTATCTGTTGACCACTTAATGAGAATTCAGCTTAAAGCAAATGTTTTTAAAAGATTCATTGTAACTTTCAAATAATGAAAAAAACCCCAACAGTTTCATATTAGACACAAAGGATATTTTGCAGTCTTTCAACGGAGTAACCTTATAACCAACTCTACAACTAACGTTAAGGTTCCACATTAGGTTGATTTCTTCTTTAACTTCAGTTCTATTAAATCTTTAACTTCAGTTCTATTAAATCTGGCCACAAATTTAAAAACATGGCAGCAAGTATCTTGATTCTATCAAGCAGGTAATAATTGGATCAAACATGACCCAAAAGTAATTCACAGGTCTCTCATCAAAGATTATTTTTACCAATGTTTCAGACAGTAAGTTTATGTGTACGTATCATACTCGAACTCTGGAAAGCTTGAAGTTTGACTACTTCAACTTACAAAGAAGTGATGAATGGACTTATCAACTACAAATGCATTCAAATTAGAAAAGTACTTCATCAAATTCTATTAAGAGTTTTGGGGGCCGGCCAAGTGGCACATTGGTTAAGAGTTGTCTTGGGAGTGCAGGCTCTGGGCAGCAGGGCCCCAGTTCAGAAACCACATGAGGGCCAATGACACTGCGCCCTCTACAGCTAAGGTGGTGAACAACAGCTCGACCAGGAGCTGGACTGCCGTGAGTCGCCAGCGACATAGACTGCAGTGGGGCTGCAGTGGGCTGCCATGAGCTACCGTGAGTGGCTAGCAGCCAGCGTGAGTGGCTGGGAGCTGCTGTCCAATGGCCAGCGAGCGACTGCCTCACCGGGGAAGAGCACAATGATAATATCAACATGGGCAAGTGAAGCGACATCCTCCACAACTAGTCTGAAGAACAAAAGGATAGCAACTTGTCTGTTCCCCTTCCCTGATTCCCCAATGCTGTTCCCATCCCCCAATTCCCCAATAAAATCTTAAAAAAAAAAATTTGAATACAGTTGTAAAATACAGCATCAATTTTATTCTTTATCAAATTAAAGAAAGTCATCAAATATTAATCAAGTCATAGTCTCAGTGGTGAGGCTCTTTGGTCTTAGGAAATCTTGATACTTTATTCTCAACATTTAGTTGGTGGTATGTTGAAGCACAGCTTCTGCCTGTCAAGATTACTAAGCACAACGTTGAGATGTACCACTTATAGAAACATAAAGAAATGCTACCTCTTTCTCTATTCCAAAAAGTTAGGTGAAAACTTACCCTCTAATTACAGATTCTAAAAATATTCATGATGTCTATATTTGGACCTTATTCAAAATTTTCACTAAGATCTTCAACACTTGAGCCATATAAGGCAACACCCGTACAACTAATTGAAAAAGTGGCCTGTAAATTAGCATTCAGGCACAAGTTCTTCCGTTCAGTAATAACACCATTCCTGGCTACACATATAGTGGGTACTCTAAGACTATTATCACTGCTATCGAAATGATTAAAAAACAAAGAATTTATTTTCCTTTAGCTTGGAATTACTACTTTAAACAAATAAGTAATCAAGTACTTCCTATAATTTAAAGTGTATGTATGCCAAAAGCTGATTCCCATTCTGTACACAAGCAATTTCATCTAAATGCAAAGCCTGATATTTGATGACACCCACACACGGAAGTGAATCCTCTTTTACAATGTATGCTACTGTGCCATTAGCAATCTAAGGTTTAAATAGGGACATTGATAAAGGAATTTTGCCAAGACCCACTCAGCTTTCTCTCGGAGCACTTTTCCACTCTTTGAGGCTGGCTTTGGAAATTTCTTAGGAATGATGTGACTTGCACCTGTTGTTGCAAGGAGTGTACCTGTGAAAAATGCCTCTATGCTTTTCATCTCTTCTTTGCATTTCATAACATGATAAACCAAATTTATAGGATTCAGTTATTTTTTAATAACATGCTTAATATACAATTATTCTTTGTTGAAAAATACTGCAAACAGTTGAATGGGAAGATTCTACGAATGTGTTTCATCACATCAACTGCACAGAGCGCTAGAGACAGAACAATGAAGCATCGTTTTGGCACTCATCATAGTTTTGTTTCCACTTTCCCTTTTTCATACCTTCAAAGTCATCACAAAGATTTACTTCTCCAAGAACATGACATATACATGAATATTTTATATTTAAACTGACCCAGTTCACTGTCCAAGCTTAACGAAAGTTACAGACTAACATTCTCATTTTCATCATTACTTCTATGTTTCAGTGAACGCTCTTGAATCACTGATCACTTTTTATTGAGATAAAAACACAATAGTACACAATAGTAACAAAAACTACTAGCAAATGGTAATAACTGACAAACTTAACAGAATGCCAGGGAAGACAAGTCAATCTGAACAGTCCTTGTGCAGCATACATAAGCTTTTAAGTTCATAATAACTTTTTTTTTTTTTTAAAGAGGGCGCAGCTCACAGTAGCCCATGCGGGGATTGAATCGGCAACCTTGGTGTTATCAGCGCCTAACTTTAACCAACTGAGCTAACCAGCCACCCCAAATAATAACTTTTAAAAACAGTGATTTGGACAATTAAAGATAGAAATCTGATGGTGAATTCCATTACAAGACAGAACACACTAACATAGCACCCTGGGTCCAAATTTGGTGTTTTTCAAAATACAAACGTGAAATAATTTACAGGGATTTTCAATTTTCATAATAAAAAACAATGAAATTAAATCAACAAAAATATTTATAACAGAAAACATTTACTATATATAGCTCTTATTATGTTTCACGCACTATTCTAAGCAGAGATAAAAGGTTATTTTCTCCTGTTTTAAAAGATTCTTTTTTCACTTTAAAATGAAGTTTTATACTGCCATAAAGACTAAGGTCAATCAATATTGGGCGCATGTGTGCATACACACAACTGATTGAAAAATTAAGTTGCCACAAGAGCTATTTCAAAGAGCTATTAGGTAATAACAAATTTTAAATAAGCTTATCCCTTTGATTGCACAATTCCACTTCAAGGAATATATTCCTTGAACAGATATATTCATAATGAAGACAGACAGACAGACAGACAGACAGACAGACACACAGACAGACACACACACACACGAAACACACTAAATTTCCATTTATAAGGGAGAGGTGAAATTACACTATATTCAATCAATGTAAGAATATAATGTAATCTTAAAACAAATGAAGTAAATCTACATACATTGTCATGGAAAGATATCGATAACATTAAGAGACAGAAGCAAATTGTAGAAATGTTAATTATAAAATCAACCTCCTTGTGTAGTTTTTCTGATATATATGCGTATAGTATACTCATAACCATATAAAGACGAAACGTCTTATGAAGATATATATGCAGCAAGTTTAACACTGGCTACTTCAGAAGACTGGGTATTGGAAGGGGGGAGTATAGGATACAACTTGTAGGTCTTATTTCATATACTTTTGCATTTTTCCGTTTTCCTGAATCAAAAGCGTGGATTACTTTTATAATAAAAACATAATGAAGATAACCTCTGTCCTTCAGCTTCCTTTTCACGTGACATAAAAAAGCAAAGCAAACAAGAAAAGCAAGTAGAAGGTTTGCACTTTGCACAGTTCTAAATATTTTTGGAACACAAATGAAATGTCATCTCATAAATCACAATGAAAATTAAACCAACAATATTTACTGAACTCGAACACAAGGAAGACACCATGCACTGTGGGCTATGTGCACACGAGGCCGAGGGTATGTTGTTGCTAGTGTTCTTGGGGCTCACAATTGAATCAATAAAGTGATATAGATGTAAGGAGCATTTATTCAGCAATAGAGTATCCTTTCCAGTCATTTAAAAAGATACAGAGGAAGATTTAATGACCTGGAATGTATTTTATTGAGAATACTGAAATAAGCACACACATATATAGAAATGTACTAGTAGCGCTTAAATCAGTATAAAACTCACAGAATTACTTAATAAATTGTGTTGGAATGACTGGATAATCATTTAGGGAGAAAGGCAGATAGATACTCTCAACTCATGGTGCCAAAATAAAATTCCAGGTTCATTTAAAATGTTGGAAAGTAAACTATGAAACTGAACGTGCTACAGGCAAATCTATTTCTATCATCTGTGTACTGGTAATGTCTTTATAACCTGAAGAAAAAGACTACCTACAGCTACACCAGTAACTTTATTTTTAAAATAGATTATAACAATTTATAGAAGTTCTTCATTTTGTTTTAAATTTTTTCTTTATATGTGTGTGCATATATATGCATATACGTATATGTGTTCCTTAATTCTTATCATTAGCTATTATAGAATACAAATAGTGAGAAACTCGTCTACCAGACAAGTAACTGTTTAATACTTAAATCTCACGAGAGAAGCAAAGCTATTACCTGAAAGTCTAGACCAGCACTTTGACCATGCTGGCATCCACAATACTTCCAAGCATCTTCAGCCTATTGAGAACTGTCTTTCTCGTGCTACACGACCAACATAAATACAAATTTCTGTGCTGATTGTAACCATTCTATATCTGCACTGTTCAATATGGTAGCCATTACCCACATGGAGCCTACTTGAAATGTAACTAATGCAACTAGAAGAATAAAAATTTAATTTTATTTAAATAAACTTATTAAATTTTTATTGTGGTAGAAAACATAAAATTTACAATCTTAACCAATTTATTTATTTATTAATTTTTAGCTGAGCCATCCTGCCACCTATTGCAGCTCAGCGGCAGCTCAGCTAGGGCTGGGACTCGAACCGCTGTTGCTCAGAGCTCGCACTCGAGCGAGCTTTTAACCAACTGAGCCACTCGGCTGGGCCCAATCTTAACTATTTTAAAATGTACAGTCATGTTACCTACATGCACACTGTGCAAAAGATCTCCAGAACCTTTTCATCTTGTGAAACTGCCCCTCTATAACCATTGATTCAATCTAAATTTTATTTAAACACATTTTAACCACTTAGAATTTGAATTTTAAATGGCTAGCTGCTACCAGACTGCACAGCACAGGTGTAGAAAGCTGTTAATTCCAAAGTTTTACTCTTCTCATATCATTAAATATCATTACAAACATCTGGAACTAAACTTTTACAGAAGCACAATAATATCTAATAAAGGAGGGTATAATATAAAACACTGGAGAGAGAAATGGGAACCTATCACTGAAACGGATAATGCAGTCTTAGGATACTAGGTTTTCCTCAGATAAATAAAGACTGAAGCTTCACTCCACTGATTCTCAAAGTACGGACAGCAGAGCCCTGGGGGAATCCCTGAGACCTTAATAGAGGGTCTGAGAGATGAAACCTTTTCATAATATTACTACTAAGACATTGTTTGCCTGTGTTGACATTTGCATTAATGATAGAAAAGAAATGTGGGTAAAACCAGCATCTCAGTGAAAATCAAAACAATGGTAGTCTTTGTAATCTTCACTCCCACACTCATCATGCGCTCACTTAAAAAAAAGAAATTAAAAAGAGCCAATATTTATGAATGTCATTTACGTGACAGTAAAAGTTAACTTTTATTTTGAGATAATTATAGATTCCCATGGATTTTAAAAAATAAAACAGCGAGTTTCCATATGCTCTTCATCTAGTTTCCTCTAACAGTAACATCTTATATAACTATAGCACATATCAAACCTAAGAAAATAACACTGATACATTCCGTCACCGTATTCAGATTTCATCAGTTTAACATGCACAGACACGTGTGTGTGTGTGTGTGTGTGTGTATGTATGTATGTGTGTTTAGATCTAGGTAACTTTGTCACATATATAGAGATTCATATACCCACCACTACATTCACCATACAGAAAAGATTCTTAACAAGGATCCCTCGTATTCCACATAATACCCACAGGCACCTTCTTTCCCTCCTCCCCCCTCCCTCCAGCTCTCATGTACCGAAAACAATCCCTGGCAACCACTAATCTATTTTCCATCTCTATAACTGGTCATATGAAGAATGTTATAAAAATGGTATCATACAGTAAGGAAGCTTTAGCACGTGTTTTTTTAATATACTGTGTGACCAAACAAATCAGAGAAGATAAATAAAGCACTTCCACAGCAAACTGGGGCAAGATAGTTGTATTGAGAAAAAGCATTTATTTATGCGACTAAGCTACAAGCTCAACGAGGTACTTTTTCATGTGACACCATTTACTTTAAAGAAGAAATAAAAACCTATGCTTATGCAGACTTCGGTACATGGCAGACATTTTTATTGAAAACGAACAAGGTGAGCCTGTCATGTCAAGAAAAATTGATAGTATTGGTTACCACTGATGACTTTCAAGCTTTGAAATAAATATTAGACTTTTGGAAAATGTGTATATGCTGCCATAAAGCTTCACAGTTTCTCAAGATTTAAACTTTTCTAATGAGAATGTGATTTTTTAAATATTGTATAATACCAAGTATGTGAGATCTGCATTATTCAGTGAAGCAATATTTTTCAAATGACCAACATATGGTGTTACAAAATCAAACACAGTAAATAATTCAAGTGCAAGGCAGAACAATAGATTTTACTGTAAGAGTACTTACTAGACGTTCACTAATGTAAATTCAGATTCCACACTGCAACTAATGTTTAAGAAACTACCATTTAGGGCCGGCCAAGTGGCGCGATGGTTAAGAACTGGCTCGGGACGCCAGAGGGCCCCGGTTCGGATCCCACATATGAGGGCCAGTGACACTGCCCTCCACAGCTAAGATGCTGAACAACAGCTCAACCTGGAGNGGATCCCACATATGAGGGCCAGTGACACTGCCCTCCACAGCTAAGATGCTGAACAACAGCTCAACCTGGAGCTGGGTTGCCATGAGTCGCCAGCTACGGCATAGGCTGCAGCCCCTGTGGCAGTGGGTTGCCATGGGCTACTGTGTGTAGCCAGCAGCCAGCGTGAGCGACCAGTGGCCACAGTGAGCGGCCGTCCAGAAGCCGGTGACTGATCTGCCTTGTCCGGGAAGAGTGCAATGATGGTGCCAACTTGGGCCAGCGAAGCAACATCCTCCATAACTAGATTGAAGAACAAAACAACAGCAACTTGTCTGTTCCTCTTCCCCGATTCCCCAAGGCTGTTCCCCTCCCCAATTCCCCCCAATAAAAAAAAAATCTAAAAAAAAAAAAAAAGAAAAAGAAAAAGAAACTACCATTTACTGAGTTTGGTGTAGTATCAAAGAATACCCACAGGTTTCCAAAAAGGCATATGTAAAATCGCCTCCCTTTCCCAATTACATACCTTTATAAGACTGTATTTTCTTCATATATTTCAATTGCAGTAACATATTGCAACAGGTTGATTGCAAAAGCAGATATAAGATTCTAGCTAACATATTTTAAGCCAGATTTTAGAGAGATTTGCAGCTATAAATACTACAATTCTCTTTTTTTTGGTTTAGAAAAAAATTTTCATAAAAATATATCATTGATGTTTACCAAAAGTGAGGTTATTTTAAAATAATTTAATATTTTAAAATTTTTCAGTTTTAATTTCCAATACAGTAAGTATATTGAGAACCCCAAAAAGGTTTTATTTAAGAGTAGAAAGAGATCCTGGATCAAAAGTTTGAGAACACTGGCCTAGATTAATACTAGAGCTGAAAGTGATCCTCCTTTACCTCTTGCCATTAAAATATTAAAGATTTATTTTGTTTCCCCATTCTTAAGTTTTCCACAAAAACTATTTTCCATTCCTGATGGCTGCGGGACAGTTTTTCACTCTCCCAAATTTCCACAGGTATTGTGTTTTACTGTAAACCTGAAATAGTTCCCCACCCAGGCACCTTCGATCCTGGAGAAACTGTCTTCCTGAGCTCTATCTACACCACCACATTCAAAAAGATAGGAAATGCAGTGGTGTCTCTGCCTGGCCTTGCCCCAATCCCTCCCTGGCATGGCACAGTCTGGAGAAAGCCATCCCATTCCCAGTTCCTCCCTCGAGACAGAAGGAAAAAAGTCAAAACTTGCTTGCAATATTCTGTCCTCTCTGGGGGCTGCCTGAGAGCTGCTTTCTGTCTCACCTGACTCACAGCACTGATGAGAACAGTGGCATAGCTAGGACATCAGGCTGGAGTCCACTTAAAGCAGTAGCACCTACTGAGCTACATGAAAGCTGCAGAGAGACTTCAGACTTGCAGGCACCTGGGGCAGGAGATTAGAGGCAGAGAAATACAGCAGAATATTTAAGGCTTTGCGAAGAAGCAGGGGTAAGACTCTGAGGGAAATTACAACAATTTGAAGCAGCCATGTGTAACAGTGAAATGGGGGGAAACCAATCAATCCCACAGGCCTAGGGAAGATGCATGCACAGAAAATGCCTGAGAAAATGCATGCACTGAAAATACCTTAAGCCTGGGCTGAGGAGTGACGGAGCCGGTCTGCAAATATGGGAAGGTGTGTGTTTTTTTGTAGGCTCAATTATCAACAGATTACAGGGCATACAAAGAAACAGGGAAACATGGCCCATTCAGAGGAACAAAATAAATGTCTAGAAACCAACCTGAAAGAAACACAGGCTTTGGAGTTACTTGGCAAAGACTTCAAAACAACAAACTTGAAAATGCTCAATAAACTAAAGGGAAACACAGAGATCAAGGCCTATAGGAAAACCAAGAAAACAAAACAGGAACAAAATGAGAATATCAACAAAGACACAGACATTGTAAAGAAGACCCAAACAGAAATTCTACAGTTGAAAACACAGTAACTGAATCTTAAAAATTCACTAGAGCAGTTCAACAGCAGACACTAATGAGCAGAAAAGAGAATTGGGGACCCTGAAGGGACTTTGCAAATTATCAAGTCTAAGAAGCAAAAAAAAAGGAAGGAACAGAGCCTAAGGAACTAAAGGGACCCATAAAAAATAAAATAGAAAAAAACATATGCATTATAGAAAGAAAGAGAAAAAGGGGACAGAGAGTTTGGTTAAAATTATCCCCAAATTTGAGGAAAGACAAGGACATCCAAGTAGAAGAAGCTCCATGAACTCTAAGTGACACACGTTATAATCAAACTTTTGAAAGGGGGGGAAAAAAAAACCTGTCAAATGAGAATTTTATATCCTGCGAAATTGTCCTCCAAAAATGAGGGAGAAATTTCCAGGTAAGATTAAAGCTGAGGGAGTTCATTAACACAAGACTTTCACTGTAAGAAATCTTAAAAGGAGTCCTTAAAGTCAAGCCAAAGGATGCTAGACAGCAACTGGAAGCATCCAAGGACACAATCAACACAGTGAAAAATAAACAAAATTGAAGGAAATATTTGTAAATCATACATATGATAAAGGGTGAATGTACAGAATATATAAAGAAATCCTACAACTCAACAATAACAACAACAACAACAAAAAAACCAACTGAAAAATGGGCAAAGGAATTAAAAAGATATTTTCTTCAAAGAAGGTACACAAATAGCCAATAAGCACATGAAAAGATGATCAACATCAGCAATCACTGGGGAAAC
>NW_017731827.1:1337122-1340749 GCF_001890085.2 Hipposideros armiger
CGCTTGAGTGAGCTCTTAACCAACTGAGCCACTCGGCCGGCCCCATCTTGTTGGATTTTAAGTACCACTTGATAATGCAGACTATCTAAACACTGACAACTTGATATGGCCCTGTAATCCACTTGAAACTCACCACTGGTAGCTAGCTATACAAAATTATCTACTACAGATTTTAAAATCATTTAGCAGTCTGCACAAAACACAATGCCTTTTACATATTTCAGAGAAGGGGAAAGCCAAGTTTTTACATTTTATTTCCAAGGGAGTAGAGTATCAAGGAGAATTACACCATGCAGAATACATATTTTCCTACCTCATAAAGCAAAAGGTGCTATTAGGAAACAAAAACAAGCCTCCCCACTCAACCACCCAGAAATCATCGAGAAACACTACATACAAATGGCTAGAGGAAACAGAAATAATTCCTCTATTACAGAGTAAAACATTGTCTCTGCATGTCAGTTAGGATTCAGTGGGATATCTGGTCCACCTGCCAATCTGCCAAGAACTAGAGAACTACTTTCTCTTTCCCCAAATCTGAATTTATCTCCTGTGGAACAGCTGAGTTCACATGAAATCATTTTGTTTTTGTTCTTTGGAATACGCCCAACCACCATGGCTGAACCTTAGGTTTTCAGGCCCAGATAATTTTTACACAGAAATGATCAACTTGTTACTTATCTATTGGGGTAAGGGCAGGTGTAGGATCACATATAGTCAGTGCAATTGCTGGAATTACTTTCAAATGCTGTTCAAGTCAGGCTCCATTTACATGCAGTGAGTTAGAAGGTATGCACTTGAATATGCCATTCCAAGTGTATTAAATTCCTAATGACTGCACCCACTAAAAAGATGCCAAAAAAGAACCCCAGCAAATACTCTAAGAGTGTAATAGCAAAAATAAAAACTTAAATCCTCTCATGGTTGCTCAATTTTTTTGAAACAGAATGAAACAAATTAATACAGTGCAATAATTGTTTGATGCAGAAGTCATTTTTTCATCAACTATACAAAGGTATGTATTTCCCACTTTACATACAGCATGAAGCACTCACTGTAAGTAATATAATTCTACTTGGACTAATCAAATAGTCCCACTTAATTAAACATTATTGTAAATTGAATTCTGGCATTTATTTCTTAATGAATCGTTTCCCTTTTCCTTTCAAAATAATCTCAGACAAATTCATTTGCTGCGAATGCTGCACCCCGAAGAGCAAGAACACTCAAATGTCAAAACGAATAAAATCAGAGTGACTCACTGCTTCCCAGACAAATGAGCAGATTATGATTATTAGATGCGCTCAGGCTTCCAGGTGCTTTCTCTTTCAGAGCCAAGCATATAAATAGGTACACTGGGTAATCATGATCACATTTTGACACGACCAAAGACTCAATTACAGTACACTGTGGCAGAAACCTTGAGTACAAGGTGAGAAAATGAAGAAAATCAAGGAAAAACTATTACTATCAAAATTTAGTATTAACATAAAAATCCAGCAAATACACAGTGCTAACATTTCCATTTCAAAAGAACATCTGCTAAACTCACAAAAAGGAAAAACGTTCCTGTGTAAAATTTTAGTACATAAAATACCTCAGTGATGGCTTTGTGCAGAATACGAGCTAAAATGTAATTGTGCAAAATTATTTTCTGGACAATTAGAAGGCTATCGTCTTTACCTAACCTTTTATTTACATACCGAAACTTTCATCTTTATATTGAAAGAAGTGAAGTAGTAATGGCCAACTGTATATCCAAAGTTATCTATAAGAGAAAGTCCTCACCAATGGGTTTCCATTATGATTTTTCTGTATTATAATCCTAAATGCAGTAAATAAACAAAAATCCCCTACAGGCTATTTTTAGATCATCACAGAGCTGGTTAAACAAACATTATGCCTACTATGTAATGTGACTCCCCTAGTATTTACTTTGCTGAGAATAAACAGACATCATGCACACTCAATCACATGAGACAGGTTTAGAAAACAGCTGAGTCACCCACCCATGGTCTTCCTGCTCCCAGTAACTCAGTGGAAATTTCTGTCTCACCACAACACTTGGCTTCTTCTCAAGTTCCCACTAATAAGTTACAGTTCTCTGAACCTTTCCCTCAATAACACCAACCAGTTTATGATAAAGCTCATTTTAGGCATCACATGGTCCTCCCCTCAACCCAACCAACACACCACATGTTCCTGACAATAAAAAAACAAAGACAAGTCAAAACGGGGCTAACTGATGAGGCTGGCAAACTTCATCTCAATTAGGCCCTGTCTACTTGGGAGAAAAACAGCTGACCTGGAGGTGAAGGCAGCTAACGCTGCACTAGCCACTCAGCTTATGCTTTTTTTGGCCATGACCAATCCATCCCACCCCCTAGACACCCACCCACACACCCCGAAACATCCCTGAATGACAGCTTATGTTGCTGACTTCTACAAATAACAAGGCCTCAAAGCAAAATTGCTTTTAGATTTTCTTCAGTTTGAGGATGTTAATTAGTAGTGTCATCAATGGAAAACATTGGGCACACAAAACTTCTCACTCCAACTGAAATATACCCTCAAACCATACATTATTTAAAAAGCAGCAATTCAACAACTTTTTTTTTTCCAGTGTCAACTGGAAGTACTGGAAATAAAATTGAAAAACACAGTTCCTGTGCTCCAGGGATTTACAATTTACCTAACTCAACTGTAATAGAATATAGAAAGTGCTATAAGGAGTGTGAATAACATGTCAAGAAGCAAAGCAAAAACTGATTAATTCTTTCCAGGAGAAGACTTCCAGAGAGCCTCCAGAGGTAACAGTTCAACAAGAGATGGACGGGTGAGCTGGCAGTCAGCCATAAGAGAGGGGCAGCAAATGGAGGCAAAGCAAAGAGTAAAAGAGCAGAAGAACGAGGACCTGGAAAAGTGGGGCATGTCTGCCTGAACCCTCAACATGTCAGTAATGCCATAGCACAGAGGAGGGTGCAGCAGAGTGTGGCCACAAAATTCAATTCCAGCCAGAATAAAAGAATGTGTCAAGGTAAGTAAGGACTTGACCATGAAAGAACCCTCAGGAGATACTGAACAGGGCAGCAATAACACTGGATTTTTTCATTAAAAACCTACTACAACGATATCAAGTCCTGGAGAAGAGTTCTGTGTCAGGGATACTGGTTAGGGAGCTACTGGTAGGCTAGGTATATGATGCTAAGGGTCTGACCTGCCACAATGAATCGAGACAAAGGAGGAGGATTTGAGACAATCAGTGTACCGAAACAGCAGGACTTTCTGAGCAACTAGATATAAGCGGTAAGGAAGCAGATGCTCCAAAGTTTGAGGACTGGTTAGCGAAGGATGCTTAGAGTCAAAAATGATTGGCCCCAGGCCACCTCTCTAACCTCACTTCATATCCCATTACTCTCCAGCCACAAAGGCCTTATTTACTTCTCTGAAATATACCAAGTTTATTTTCTCCTAATGTCTTTGCATTAACAGTTTTCTCTGCTTTGTATGAAAAAGTGATCAATTCTGGGCCGGCCGAATGGCTCAACTGGTTAAGAGCTCGCTTGGGAGCGCCAGCTCTGAGCAGCAGGGCCCCGGTTCAGATCCCACATGAGGGCCAGTGACGCT
>NW_017731827.1:1342166-1366064 GCF_001890085.2 Hipposideros armiger
AAGCAACGCCCTCCACAACTAGACTGAAGAACAAAACAACAGCAACTTGTCTGTTCCCCTTCCCCCAAGTCCCCAGCACTTCCCATCCCCCCAATTCCCCAATAAAAATCTTTTAAAAAAAATTTTAAAAAAGTTGTATTTCGGGAGCCAGCCGAGTGACTCACATGGTTAAGAGCATGAGCTCTGAGCAACAGGATCGCGTGTTCGATTCCCACATGGGCCAGTGAGCTGCGCCCAAGCTGAGCAGCTGCTGAGCTGCCAACAGGAGGCAGGATGGCGACTGGACCTGGAGCTGAGTTAGCTGCGCCCTCCACAACTAAGACTGAAGGACAACAACTTGGCTGTTCCCCTTCCCCAATTCCCCAACACTGTGCCCCTTCCCCAATTCCTCAATAAATCTTTCAAAAGAAAAAAGTTATATTTGGATTATGACCTGTGCAGGGTTCAAGGGTCAACTGTAATTAATATGTATAGAGGAGAGTCAATTACTGAGTGATCTAGGAATCAGCAGCATAAAACCAACAGTCCTTGCAACCAGTGGATGAGATTACCTAGGGTACAAGACCAAATAACAAAAAAATTATTTGACACAAATACTCTTGAAATAGGCAAAAGCAAATGAATCTTTAAAGTATAAAGATGGAGTTTCTGAAGGCTAGGATGGAAACTACATTTCTTGAGAGTATGTTTACTGCGAGGCACATATCTACTTTAATTAGGAAATAAAGTGCCTTGCCCAAGGTCATGTAAATAATGGCTAATTCAGGGTGTGAACCTCAATCCGCTAACACCAATGAAAGTATAGGTCAACATGTGCAAGTAATAAAACAAAATATTAACATAAAACTCAGGAAGGATGTTTACCTAAGGGAGAAAGGAAGGGGTTGGAATATAGGAGGGGCTTCAGAGGGCTTCAAAAGTATTGGTACCTGACTTCTTATCCTCGGTTTCACTTTCACGATTTTAGTTACCCATGGTCAACCATGACCCAAAAATATTAAAGAGGAAATTTCAGAAATAAACAGTTCAATAAAAAAATTCATGTTTTAAATCTCGCGCCATCCCACCCCCGCCAGCTCCATCCTGTCTACGTGAATCATCCCTTTGTCCCGTGTTTCCAGGCTGCACATGCTCCCCGCCCGTTAGTCACTTAGGAGCCAGCTGGGTTTAGGAGGTCCACTATGGGGGTACCGCAGTGCTTGTGCTCAAGTAACCCTTAGTTTTCTTGACATGGCCCCAGAGTACAAAAGCAGTGATGCTGACAATTCGGATATGCCAAAGAGAAGCTTTAAAGTGCTTTCTTTAAGCAGAAAGGTATGGATGTATATAGGAAAAAACATTGTATATATTGGGTTTGGTACTATCCCCTATGGGGAAGGGGGGACTGCTGCATTCTTTCAAACTGAACATGTTATATACTCTTTTATAAGATTATATGTTTCATAGTAATTTTTAAAATAGTATGTGCTTTAAGAAAGAAAGCAGGAGGATTAGAAATGGTGCCGCAGGATGACCACTCACATAACTGCAGCATCCGGTCTACGGGGCTACTGGTGGCCAGCCTGGTGCAGATGGAAATAGAATGCAGGATTTAAGTGGAAGTCAGCAGACATGATAAACAGAACTATCAATTAGCCAAGTCACAGCTTACTTTAGCTTGTAGGCTGTACTAAGAAATCCTAATTTTTTTAATGAAGTCCATCAACACAGGCATTTGAATTTCTATAGCAGACCCTTCATCCTGGAAACCAGAATAAAGGAAAACACCTGCTAGAGTAGACTGATTCAGGCATGGGAACTGACAAAACACAGAAATTGAGGAAAGAAAGAAAACTAGGGGCTAATAATGATTAATGATAGAATCAAGGCTAAACAAGAGGAATGTAAGGGCGGGAAAGACCTGTCATATTGAGAATAGAAAAGGATTACAGAATTAAAGGGTTATTATAGGCTATAAAACAGGTACACTAGGACTGAGCATGGGTAAGGCAGAAACAAGAGGCTGTGGCCAGAGAAATTTTAGACTTCAAGAACTCAAAGGCAGAATAGTTTTAGGCAGAGACCAGATCAAGACTAGCACTATTCAACAGAAATACAAGCCACACAATTAACTTTAAAATTCCTGGTAGTCAGTCACATTAGACAAAGTAAACAGGGAAAATTAATTTTAAATAATATGTTATTTAACCCAATATGCCCCTAATTTCAACTTGTAGTCAATATGAAAGCAGAGACATCTGGTGTATTTTACGCTTTATAGCACATCTCAATTTGCACTAGCAGGTGGCTCTAGTGACTATTTCATTGGACAGTGCCAGTCTAGACCGTGTCCATATGTCCATATGGGTTGCTGGTGTGTGTCCGTATGTAGTTGCCGGGGGGGGGGGGGGGGGGGGAGTGAAAGAAGGGAAGGAGGGTGCCTCCAGGAGCCCACAGCAATGGCTGGGTAGGGCAAGAATGGATATGGTCGAGTCCTCATAGTAGACAGGGGCGAGTAAAATGGAGAAGCAAGTTGTGGGCCAAATGCTAAAATCCTCAACAAATGAGGAAATTTGCCCAGGAAAATTGGGCATGATAGCAACAAAGAGAGCAGTATATGAACTTGTTGCATCTGTGTCATAGGCAAAGACCTAGAGAGAGGAGTGAGGGGGCCAAAACAATGCTGAACCTGCCTCCCAAGATATAAAGAATTGAGAAAGCTAATAATATCCACTTGAAGGACTTCTAGTAATGTTACCTATACTGCCAGAGAGTAGGGAGGTAGAGGGTGAATGAGAGAGTGCAAGGTAAGGATGCTAAGGAAGAACCCTTTTAACTGGACCTTTTTAGAAGGTCCGGTAACAGGCCGTTAGCAGAGATTCTATAAGCACTCTAACTATTATGGAATGAAAATATATGCAGCTAAGCAAATAAATAACAAAAGGTAAGTTTCCTGATTCTAGGACTAAGCTTATTCTGGAGCTTAGAATACAGTCACATAAATTCTGAAATACTTAATCATCTGAAAGAAATAAATGGCTTAAATAGAGAGCTGGCAATTTATAAAGAAAATAACTATTCTGCTTAAACTTTAAGAGGTGGCCTTTCCCAAATAAACCCATTTGTACCTAGCACACAGTATGCACTGTACGAATGAATATCTGGCACCAAATATTTGTGGGAAGAATGGTCTTCTAACAAAATCTTGCTATTTATTCAAACTGATCATCTTAACAGTAAAATCTGATAAGAAGGAAATTAAGTATATTCATTAAAACAGCTTTAAAAATAGGTTTGAAGGGAAATCAAACCACATAAATCCTATTTACCACAACAAATCCATATGGACGCCTATATACTATTTAAGCCACCTCTAAATTGTTCTGTCAGCCATAACACTGGGAATATAGCACATGCATTTTCCTGCAGAACATTCAGTTTCTTATCATTTTCATTCTAGAAAAATCCAGCAAGATGATAGACAAAAGATGAAAAACAGTAATGTCTCCCCAAGACAAATTCTCATTAGGTTTGTCTTACTACTAGTTATTCTTCAGCAGAATTGTTTATTCCTGATGACATGGCTCATCTAATAAATTAAAAATATGTACACTATAAATTGAAGTCTAATCCAATGCATGGCTTTAATAGATGATTTAGGATAAATCTGAATCAAGCTTCAGCTAAAACAAACTACAATTAATCTACCTGAACATAGATAGTGCATCCACCCCCAACCCCTTCTCCCATTCCTATCTTGAAGCAGAACAATTCTTGTTTTATTTCATTTAGTTAGGAAAAATACCTCAACTGTTAAATGTTTTATGATACTGATTTATAACCAGACAGGGCAAAAATAAACTTCGTAGAAATGCCAAAGCATCATTTCAGGTATGGTTTTCAAATGTTTTCATCTCAATTTCTATTAAAAGAGTTCTTAATGAAAAATAACACCAATGGATCTGATGTCGCATTTAGTTTCTTTTGCCCAGGATTCTACAGAGCGATGAACAAATGGAAAAATAGAGAAGTGAAAAGACGGTGGAGAACCGACCAATGAGAGAGGTCATAACACACCTCACAAAATATAGGGCAGCATACATAAACTAGAAACTAATAACCTGTTTGACAACTTGGACTTTTTCTAAATAACGCAATAAGGACTGCTTCTCAAAGAAACAAGTAACAGGTGTACCTAGAAGGCAGAATTTTGCCTTTGTGTGTACTGTAATGTTTGCTTGACAGTTAACATAGCTGAATAATTTCTGGAAAAGTTCAAGATGAGCCTCAATGTGTTCCTAGATAACATCAAGGTCATTACCATGGCTTTCTGAATGGCTACTCTGGGTTTTCTAAACCACTCTACGTATCAGCTTTGCATAAAGTATGAGGTTTTATTTAAAAAAACAACAATTTTACAGGTGAATAAATCAAACATAATAATAAACACAGTAACAGTCTAACAAAATCATTTAACAATATTAGGCAATAATATTTAATGATATAAATGTCTATGTAGCAAGGTCTGTTTTTCGGTAATAATGAATACAGTTATAAATTGATATTAAAGTTTAGAAAATGTCCCGGAAATGTGATGTCAGAATAGACAAAGAATGCATTCCCTACAATTAATTCCCAGCTTTAAAAAAAATGTTAAATACTCCCAAGCTATTGTAACACAGGACGTGCAACGAGCATTCACTGAGCATTAAGCATCGGCCAGGGACTTTGCATCTGTTATTTGATTTAATCCTCACACTACCCTATGATGTAAATAGTTATTTCCATTTAACAAATGGCAAAACTTCCACGTGGAGGGAGGTTCACCCAAAATACCATAATTAATAAGTGATAAAAGTGGGATTCACAGCCAAGTCTCTATTTTTAAAAAGAAACATCACTTTCTAGAATGCAGCCTTTATACTGTAGCAAACTGAAAATTCTTTTCCATGGTTTATAGTTTGGATGTGGGCATGGAGTTCTTTGCCTCAGAAAAAAATATGGGAAGACCGTATGCTCAATCTCTTTTTTAAGTTAGATCCGTAAAATCTGTCTGGGACTGGATCACAGTTCAATTGTTGGGCTATACTTGAGGCCTCTTCAAGAAACACTCCAGTAAAGAGGTTATGTATTTGTGAAGGGAATCTCTTTTCAACATCAGAGATGTGACTGCTAGAAAATGAAAGGGCTGTACTTTAAATGTTATCTAACACAAATACTGCTCTTACTTAATGGTGGCTTTTGGACATTTTTACATGAATGTTTTAGGCAATTCAACCATTCACTGAGTCATGCTGTGTGTTGTATTTTGCATTAGAACCATCCAATTACTCTTCCTCTTTGCTACCTCAAAAACAGATACCTAATGTTAACACCCTATGTAAACTGCAGTGTACTTTATTATCACTCATCACCCATCTCAACAGCTGTACTTGTCATTCCACTCTTTCCATCAACCCAACTCCAGAAATATTGGCATAATAAACAAAATTCTAGAATGAGACAATTTTGACAGGTAAACTGATACTGTGTTTCGCCAAAAATAAGACCAGGTCTTATATTAATTTTTGCTCTAACAATCTACATTTCTTCATTTATTCAAGTGCAAAAATCTACATTTCTTCAAACAGTCATGGCTGGCTGACGATCTTAACTGGGGCTTATGTTTGGAGTAGGGTTTATACTACAGGCATCCTGAAAAATCATGCTAGGGCTTGTTTTCCAATTAGGTCTCCTTTTGGGGTAAACACGGTAGCGCATTATACTCTATAAACTAAAACACTTAGTACAAAAAAATAATGAGCCTTCATCTTTCACACTACCTTTCTTTAAATACCTTACCACGTAAAGTCAGTTACTCAGAGACAGTATTTCTCTTTACCTAACCACCATCATGACTATATAAAAGCTTATTTGTGGATTATATTCTGGGAATATTCAGAACAGAAAATTAGATCACCTGCTGAGGAAAGGTAATACATTCCATATCTAATACAGTACTAAACTGGTTTCAGAAACCTAAATCCCTGCCATGGTATCCTGAAAAGAGACTTTTTCAGCAGACGAATTCAATCTTAATTATTTGATTCATGACAACAGAACAGCTGGAGTACTGAGAAAAAGATTCCCAGACTCTTTCTCGAAATAAACCTTCCTAGGAACAAGCTCTCTAAGGATGTAACAATAAAATATTTGGTTCTTATTTTAGTTAAGTTTGTACCTGTAAAATAAAATTTTACTAAACTATACCAAAAAAAAAAAAGTTAACAGTACCAGCCAGGAAAAAACAAAAACAAAACACACTTGTTTTAGCCAAATAAAGCACTGTGCAAATAGCCCCAAAGTGACACTTTTGGAAATTTTCACTTAGAGCTATTTTCATCTATCAAAGATTTACAGATTTTCTTACAGTTCAAGCTCTGCACTACTTATACGGGGGAATGAAAATCTTGCCATTTTCCAGAATTTGAAAGCCACTGTACTGCAGCTTTAAACCCAGGAAGATTTAAGTGTATTGAAGCCAAAACCATCTGCAATCAAAGCGCTCTTGCTCTGCTTGTATTAGAGAGGTCAATTACACAACACCTATCAGGGCAGAATTTGATTCTATCATCAAAATAAATTGGTATATGTCATCTGTAAAAACTAAGCACGGACTGTGAAGCAAAGTACGTATATTATCTGTAAAAAGTTGCTAACAGTCTCCCGTAGACAATGAACAGAAACAGCTTCTCAATCATCAAAGCCATTTTCCTTAAATTAAGAAATGGCCCAATTCATTATGTGTGTACGTGGCCTAAAAATGGGGACACTTTCTGCTCCTTTCGCTGAAAACCACTCCCAGCAAAGAAGGCCTAGGAGTCTCATTTCGGCAGCGGGTATTCTCTGCTCCACAGTGGTGTTCTCATCATTAGAATTACCTGGGCCTCATCCCAAGCAATTAAATGAGAATCTCTGGAGAATGGGAGCCAGGCATCAGGAGATTCTAATGGAAGCCAGGATTGAGAACCACTGATCTCTTCTTTCTCATTTCTGAGCAGTGACGTTATATGGATCAGGGAAATACTGTACTGAACTTACCATTTCTGTATTCTTTATACTTAGTTCAACACTTAAGTGCTATGTACTGTTTGCCTTTCACCAGACAATGACGGACTCATAATGGGATGGCTTTCACAATATACCCACATCTGACACACTACTTAGGTATCCACAACAATACCTATACTATTCAAAGC
This sequence comes from Hipposideros armiger, assembly GCF_001890085.2. NCBI lineage: Eukaryota > Metazoa > Chordata > Mammalia > Chiroptera > Hipposideridae > Hipposideros > Hipposideros armiger. Next base: position 1,349,384 of record NW_017731827.1, read on the forward strand.
TCAGCTCCTACCTGTACAGGAGAATACCTCCGCTCTCTCTCCAATCCTAGTACCAGTTCCCCCAAGGCTACCAGGCTAAAAGCATGATCTGCCTGGAAGGAGAATTCAGTGCCTGGTTCAGTGACTTCTCAAGCAGCACAGGTATTCTGTAATCTGTGCACTGCTGGCTGTTTCCAACATCAGTGTCTGCTACTTAGTCATCACACTTCCTGTGCCTTCTCCTGATAGCTACCACTATCATCTCTACTACTTCCTTCCCTTCGTTTCCCCACCTTTAGTCTCTGGTTTCTTCTCCTACTTCTCATCTAGAACATTCCTAGCCAGAGTTCCCATCAATTCGTTTATCACACGGGATATAATCTTCACTCTAGGTTCTGCTGCTCCGATGTTAAGACCACTTCCTCAACTAATTGCTTGAATTCTAGTTTAAAACATGTGACTCTACATTTAATAACAAGAAGTTTAAATATTGTGTGGCTAAATTTGTACAAAGCCCCAATTTTGTAAATTTATGTTCCCCAAAGTTGTTTCGGGTTGATTCTTTAAAAATCGAAACAAACTGTTCCATAAAAATGTTGTAAGTGGTGGTTGTACCCCCAAATTATTTACGAAAGCCTAGTTTGTCTCAAATGAACCTGAAATAAAGTATTATGGGAAATTATGAGAAAGCAAGGAAGAGTGTCAAGAGTTGTGACCTGGGGGTCTGGACTCGGTCCCTTACCAACAGTTCTATCTAGGGTACCTGAAGCAAATAATTTCATTTTTCACACTCATGATCATGTCTATCTGTAGAGTTACTATAATGATAAAAGAAATAGAGCGAATTGAGAAATGCTCTAAAAACTCTAGCTTATCAAGTAATCTACCACCAAGGTACTATCCTCCAACATACTTATCTGATAACAGGAGTGCACAATAGACATTAGTTCATACTCCATTATAATGTAAGTTATATTAGGAAGGACAGCTTTCACTTCAATTTATTTCTAAATGTTTCCATGGTCCTATCTTCCTACCACTGTCCCTTTCTAGCTCAAGAGTTGATATTGTTGAGGAGAATGTGTCATCTGATTCCAACATTAGATATACGTTTAGAGCTTGTACCAATAACTTCTAGTGTGAGACCGTTTTTTCAAAGACCCTCTAGAAATGGTCCTTCTTCAAGAAATCTGCGTTTCTTAAGACTTCTGGAGGAAGTAAAACCAAGCAGAACACAAAAATTTGGTGAAGGGTGCCTTTTGTATGCATCCAGCTTTTTGATAAGTTTCATCTTTTTTACAAATCGTACAAAAGTTTTATAATCCCGTTTTCTAATACATACTTCAATAGTGTTTTCTCCTCTTTTGGTTTTATGCTTGCTAATTTCACAGCCGCTGGAGTTAAAAGACAATCATTCCCACAACCAGAGGAGATACAGTAATGCCTTCTAGGTCCTTTATTCTGCTTTTCGAGCCTGCTGGCCAGCCTCCAGTCCTTCTGCTGCATCCTTCCCTTCTTAAATAGTGCCAAATGGTTATGTAAATAAGCCAGCTGCTTCTGAGTCATCACTTCTGCTTCCAACTTCTCTAACTCCCAATGTGAACCTTGGTATACTTCATGAACCCTTCACAACCCTTGGAATTTTTCAGTGTCTTTTTGAACAGAGCAGCTGAGCTTCTAGTCCTTTTTCGCACTCTGATGGAATTATTGGCAGGTATTGTTCACATACTAGTAAGTATTTCTATCACTCCATCTATTGGGTTGTCGGAAAAGTCATGACTTTTTTGTTTTTAATTACAAAAATGCGTCATGACTTTTCCCACAACCCAGTAGACAGGATTGTCCTCTTGGTTACCCAGAACTTTTTTTTTTTTTTTAAAGATTTTATTGGCGAATTGGGGAAGGGGACCAACCAAGTTGTTCTTCAATCTTAGTTGTGGAGGGCGCCAGTCGCCATCTGGCTTCCCGTCAGCAGCTCGTGGCCTCTAAACTCAAGGTGCTGTGTTCAATCTTAGTTGTGGGTGGGCGTAGCCACCATCCCATGTGGGAGTCGAACTGGGCAGCCTTGTTGTTAAGAGCGCACGTTCTATCCATTGAGCCATCTGGGCAGCAGCTCAGCTCAAGGTGCCAAGTTCAGTCTTAGTGGCGGGTGGGTGTAGCCCACCATGAAACAGGCAATCTTGCTGTTACACCAGCTGAGCCATCCTGCCATCAGTTGGCAACTTAGCGACAGCTCAGCTCGGGCGCAGTGTAACTGTCCCATGTGGGAATCGAACCAGAGGCCCTGTTGCTCAGAGCTCGCACTCTTAAGTCAACTCTTAACCAACTGAGCTACTTGGCCGGCCCTACCCAGGACTTTTTTTCTCTAAACCTGTACTGCTTTATAAAAGGATAAAATCTCCATGTGGGTAAAATTTAAAAAGCTAAGAAGAAATGCAACAGTTTAGGCTTCATAGTGTAAAGAAATAACTGCTGCTTTGGCAATAGTTTCTTGGATATGACACCAAAAGCACAGACAAGAGAAAAAACAGATAAATTAGACTTCAACAAATTAAAAACTTTTGTGCAAATGACACTATCAAGTGTGAAAAGGCAACTGACTGGATGAAAGAAGATATTTGCAAATTATGTGCCTGATAAGGAACTGAAATATAGAATACATTAAGTAACTCCTCCTACACCACCACAACAAAATTGGATTAAACAGTGGGCAAAGAACTTGAACCGACAAATGGCCAATACACATGAAAAGATGCTTAACATCACTAATCATTAGTGACATGCAAATATTTTATGCACACGCAAATAAATTTTATGACACCATCAAGTTTGCTATTATCAAAGGAGCATATTCTAAATGACTGAATACAGGACTTGGCCAATTCAAAGCTGTTAATATTATGAGAATTAGTTAGTATATAAAAGCTTACGATTTCTGGTATTAAAACAGATGAAACATTGTGGCAACTTATAGCTAGTATTTACAAATCAATACCATCAGAACAAGAAGTACACTAAGCATGGATATGAATTTTTTTTAAAACTACAATCTTTAAATTACAACATAACAGTCCTCCAGTTAGATCACTAGTTCATTTTCAAATTTTCTTTTCTTCTAATATATGCCTTTAAGGCTACACTTTTTCCTCTGAGTAACACTTTATTCATATCCCACAAATTCTGATACAAAGTGCTGCTTGTTATTCATTTCTAAAGATAACATTTTGTTTTGATTTTATCTTTAAGTCAAGAGGTTTTTAGATTAAAAAAATAGATTTTATTTATTTACTCCTACATTGTTTAAGATTATAAAAAATGTAAAATTATGTTCAACTAAAACAAATTATAACTTTGAAAACCTTTTCAAAAAACAGTAATTATGTTCTATAGCTTCAGCTTAAACATAATTTATATTTTATCTTGTTGTTAAGCTCTAATTCTATAGAAATATATTCAGAAAGTATAAATATGATTGGAATTTCACATTTTTCTCCATAGCCTAACATATGATCAAGTTTTGTAAATAGTTGTGTATTTGAAAAGCACATAGCTGAATGACAAAAAATTAAAACAAATTTTAAAAAAGTATATTTCATTCAAGTTATCCAGTCTTTTTTAATCTTTTATTTTAGCTGAATAATTAAAAAGTTCTCTCTATATTTTTAAAGTTTGGTAATTATGATTTTCAAATCAATATTCTCAATTATTTTTACCTTGGTTAAATATGAACAAAATTTCTCTTGTATGCATTCTTGTGCTAATTTATTTATATAAAAACAGGTTTGCTGTTACTGTCATTTATCTATATCAGGGGTGGCAAACTATGGCCCTTGACATGTGTTTTTGCAAGACCAGCTAAGGAAGGTTTTTATATATTTAAAGGGTTAAAAAAAAAAAAGAAGACTATTCAAAAGACCATCTGGCCTACAAAACCCCAAATACTTATTATCTGGTCTTTACAGTTTGCTCATCTATGTCAGGAGTTGGTAAATATTTTCCATCAAGGTCCAGATAGTAAATATTTTAGGCTTTGCAGACCACACAATCTCTAGCAACTAATCAACTCTTCAGATGTAGCACCAAAGCAGAATTCATAAATAAATTAGTATGGCTGTGTTCCAGTAAAAGTTTATTTACCAAAAACAGGAGAGGGGCCAGATTTGGCCCTTGGGCCACAGTTTACCTACCCTGATCTATATGGTGATTTACCGTCCTGTCTATTTCTCTGAGGTGTTTGTCTCCCACACTAATTATGAAGTTGTCAATTTCAATTGCTTTGACATCATATATATATGTGTGTGTGTGTGTGTGTGTGTGTGTGTGTGTGTGTGTGTGTGTGTATATGGGAGACACACACACAGACACACGGTACCAAAAAAATGCATACAAATTTTAAGAAAGGAAAACTGTATTAAAATTGTAATATTCATTATACACCAATAACAAAAGATGAATACAAGTCAAATTTGACTTCTGCAATTACAAGAGGTGCTCAAAGTGGTTACCATCAGCGTCCAGACACTTCTGATGATGGCAAACGACTGCTTGAGCAACGTGGACAAGTGTCCACTTGTATATACATTTTTTGACACCACCTCCCCCGCCCCTGTGTGTGTGTGTGTGTGTGTGTGTGTGTGTATTCTAAACCAATTATTAAGTAAATAAAAAGTTTATGATGTTACATCTTGTAGAAATTAAATCTTTATAGTGTAGGAATTACCTCTTTCCCATACAGTTTTTTGCCTTTAATTCTATGCTGACTTCTCAAGGTTGCTTATACCTGCTTTCTTTTTATTAGCATTTTCCTGTTAATGTTTCCATGCTCTTGTTTGCAAGCTTTCTGTGTCATGTCTAAATGCATATACCTAGATTTTGGTGTTTGATCAATTTGAGGCATATTTAACAGGAGGACTTAATTTCATTATTATTATAGTTACCTACATGTTCCACAGCCCTACTATTTTATCACATTTACTTTTATTATCCTGTTTCCTGACTGTTGTTAAATTCATTAGGGTTTACTGGCCCCAACTTATTCTTCACTTGTAAGGAAATTATACATCCTTTGTACCACTGTTTGTGCCAACTGCTTACTGTCTTTCAGCTCTGACCCACCCTGTAAGTAGGAGCGTGCTTTTACCCCAGTCAGCATGGCTCCAGGCACCATTTCCATTCAGATCCCCAGCCTCTCAAGGCCATTTAGCGATGCTAGCAAGCACAGGGGCATGTACATTTGGTATTCAAAGTACCAGCCTCTCCTCGATCTCTCACCTACTGTTTCTGACTTCCAAGAACCAACTGCAGTAACTCCCTTCTCAGAAGTCTGAGCAACAATCCTAAAAGGACCTGCCTCCAAGCTCCTAGCTTCTGGCAACGCCGCCATTTCTCTTGCATTCCCTCAGCTCTAGAGATGTTAGCTGCTTCCTGCAGTTATTAATCTCTGGATTACTCAGCATCCCCTTGATAATCAATCAGCTAGTATAATAAATTCATGTAGTAAATCCCCTCTATTTGAAATACTTAGTATGGTTTCCTTTTTTTCCTGACAAAACTTTAACAGCTACACTGTTTTAAACTAATTAGGTTGTCATGTGGCCAACTGTAGTAAACAGCCAGGTCAGAATGTCATTGAACAGTAAAAGAAAGTGGGCAATTTTAATGGCAATCAAGAATATTAAGATTTGACATAATAAAGAGTCTCTGAATAATAGTGTAGTACCTGAAAAGGAAGGATCACTGGCAGGGAACTGAAAAGGAGATTTATTTTGTGTGTGAAATATAACAAAATATTGGCAACATAATTTTTTCTTCTATATATCACCTACTTAGGTAGCTATGGAACAAAATACTGCACAGGCAGAAAAGACATCATATGACAGAGAGAGAATTCAGATAGCCTGAGAGTTTATCACTCATCACAGAGGGAAAAAAATAAGGGCCCATTAATCTATGAAGAGTTTAGAAACAGCGGTTCTCAATCTTCCTAATGCCGCGACCCCTTAATACAGTTCCTCATGTTGTGGTGACCCCCAACCATAAAATTATTTTCGTTGTTACTCTATAACTGTAATTTTGCTGCTGTTATGAATCGTAATGTAAATATCTTTTTGTTTTCCAATGGTCTTAGGCGACCCCTGTGAAAGAGCCGTTCGACCCCCAAAGGGGTCGCTACCCACAGGTTGAGAACCGCTGGTTTAGCATCAGATTTAGCTCTTCTTGTTACCTAATTATCAGTGTGACTGGACATTTTAAAAAAAGAACACTAAATAAATGTATGCACTGAGAAAAAAAGGCTGTTAACTTGGTAAGTAAATTATAACATTTTGTTTTCATAACGGTAATTCATATATCTATATATCAATAGATATATATAAATATATATCAATCTATAATATTTCTTGTTTATAGTTAATTGATTCTACTTGCTTTAAATATGATTATACTTGCTTTAAATCTAACTTAACCTCTCCTTCACTATTCACTGACAGGATTTAAAATCACCACAAAGCTACATGATGTGTGTGCGTGGTCTACTTTTCATTGAGTGTTCAGTTATTGAAATTCACAATTCTTAGTTCTGTGAAGATGCTAGTTTTTGTACATTACATTTTGTAGTTAGCAAAAATACTTTCAGTAAACTTTCTTTTCTAATTCCTAATATAAATAGTCCTGTATGAAGCTTGTCATCTCCCCTCTCCTACATCCCTGCAAATTAAACACACACACCCCACCCAAACTAAGCACATATATCCATCCACCTGATTAACTCAGTACAAAATCTATGGACAACGTATCCCCTCTGCTGACCTTGCTCTCATAGTCCTACCTGTCCACCTTCCCCATAGCTCTCTAAATCACATAAGTGGAAGGAATTGTGCCCCTTAATTCCTCCCTATGGAAGGAATTGTGCCCCCATCCCATCACCCAAAAAATTCATACGTTGAGGCACTAATTCCCAATGTGATAGTATTTGGACATGGGGCCTTTGGCAGACAATTAGGTTTAGATGAGGTCCTGTGAGTAGGGCCCTCATGGTGGGATTAGTACTTTTATAAGAGACACCAGAGAACCTGTTTGTCTGTCTTGATCTCTCCTTCCTGTAAAGACACAGCAAGAAGGCGGACTTCTACAAGCCAAGAAGGAGGCCCTCAACAGGAGCCAGATCAGCTGGCACCTTGATCTTGGACTTCGCAGCATCCAGAAATGTGAAAAAATAAATGTCTGTTGTTGTTTAGGCCACCCAGTCTATGGTATTCTGTTATCGCAGCCCAAACAAACTAAGACAGATGGAATATAAATTTCTGCAGCAAGTATCACAAGTACTTTGAATAGTCAAACTGCTCCATTTCCTGATTTTCCTTAAAACTTACCTTTGCTATTTCTCATCCCAAAATTTACTACCACATGTTAATTTCTGTAGCTGAACTGAAGTTGCAATTTTCAGAAACATAAAAATCTGAATATCACAGCTAGATGAAAAACAGATTGGTGGCACCTAAGCGAGCTTCTCTTCTGAATTAGTGAGGTGTGAAATTCCAAAGGGAAACACTGGGTGAGGTTTTGCACTATCTATTAAAACAGCTGAGTAGTAGCTAGAGAAGTCAGGAAGAGCTCCCAGGATATGTCCACAGGAAACAACTCTTTAAATGTAAAAATCATAAAATCCTAAACCTTTTTCCCCCAACAGAATTTTAATAAAAGGAACATCATCATTAACAAAAAAATTGAGCGTACATCAAAGACAAGAAAAGAAATGCTTGTGAAATTACAATCAGTTCTTACTAATAGGTTGTTACAAAATTCTTCGGCTTTCTAAAACAGTGTTGAATGAATAATGATTGATTTTCAAAACTTTTGCTATTTATACTTAGATATTTCAAAATATGGGTTCCAGAGTCTTGCAGATTTGTCAAACAGAATCTAAAACATGCAGTTTAGAATGAGGAAAGTCTGAATAATAACTATACTTAACTATCATTCTTGCAGCAACGCTTAAAATCTAATCACAGAAATTTTCAAAGAAAAAACACAAATTTTTTTCTACCTACATGCAGTGCAAACAAAATCATAATCAAACAAGCATATAAAAATTACTTTAGACATATTTCATGGTAAGTTACAAAACTACATAAAAGATGAAATTCACCTAGTAGGAAAACATTTGGTGAAGTTCTACTTTATAAATATGGTTGCAACTGATTTTGTTAATAAAAACAAAAAAATGACAAAAGAGCTGAAATTCTCTAATCAAATATGACCACGTTAAAATAAATCTCAACAATTAGAGGAAAGAGCTTACAATTGTTTAGCATGTACCAGATGAAACCACAGACGTAAATAATCTGGATATGTTTTGGCCCTTGTAGTTTACTTTTTATGCTAATGACATTTGTAAAGGCATGTTAATTTGTAAAGTGTTTAACCACAATATGTGTTGAAGACATTTTCAACAAGGTACAAGTTTTTAAGTAAGTGGGCATATTCTCAAGTGAAAAAGTAAACAAAGTGAGAGGACTGGCACCCGCAGGGCCAAGTCAAGGCGGGCAGTACTGCAGGTTTCCCAGCATACATCTAATTCTCATGTGCCACGAATGTAGCTTTCAAACACCACTCAACTCAAAGACTGCTTTAGATTAAGCCACAGTGTGTTACATAGGGGAGGTAGGAAGTATGAAAATGATCAATTTTGCTTTGCGTTCTTTTTGGAAGGAAAGTAAGTAAATACTCATCTATTTCAACACTGAAATATGAAAAAAACTTTCAAAGCTTCCTCTACTTCCTCCTGGTTAACAAGGTTGGTTGTCAGAGTTGACAACCTGAAAATCACTACTTAATAATAAAGAAAATAAAATCACTACTTAATAATAAAGAAAAAGCAGTTTGCAAAGACTGAAACAATCGGTCAGTCAACACCTGCGAGGAAACACTGAGAATTTTTCCTTGGTAAAACAAGACCACTGAAGAGAAAATGAAGTCTGGAAGTTGGATAAAGCAAAAAAGAGAATAGGAACCATGAGTCATTTGAAACTCATCCTTTACTAAAAATGAAAACTGTAGTGTTAAAATACATATCATGACCAATCACAATTCCTCAGTGAAGAAGTCCTTTGCTTAGCATTTCCAACGACAATAAAGAATCTAACCAGTGGGGCCGGCCGAGTGGCGCGATGGTTAAGAGCTGGACTGGGACGCCAGAGGGTCCTGGTTCGGATCCCACGTATGAGGGCCAGTGACACTGCCCTCTACAGCTAAGATGCTGAACAACAGCTCAACCTGGAGCTGGGCTGCCGGGAGTCGCCGGCAACAGCGTAGGCTGCAGCCCTGCTGCAGTGGGTTGCCATGGGCTACCGTATGTAGCCAGCAGCCAGCGGGAGCGGCCAGCAGCCGCAGTGAGCGGCTGTCCAGAAGCAGGCGACTGATCTGCCTCGCCCAGGAAGAGCGCAATGATGATGCCAACTTGGGCCAGTGAAGCAACGTCCTCCACAACTAGACTGAAGAACAAAAGGATAGCAACTTGTCTGTTCCCATCCCCCAATTCCACAATAAAAATCTTAAAAAAAAAAAAAAAGAATCTAACCAGTGGATCATATACCATCACCACCTCAGCCCATAGATGACATGACTGAGTTGATCCCTCAGAAAAAAAACAAATGAAATTTCTAGGAACAGCAGGCAGAAAGCATGTATCACTGCGCTTTGGCATCATTCTGAGCTTGTCTTCTCGCTGATTACTGTGGACACAGCTTAGAGTCTAGACGGTGACGCCAAGAGAAAAAAGAAAAGAACCTGATAATCACTGCCAACAACTAACTAAGCAGCGGGTAGGAAATACTTCTGTTTGGCTTAATTTAAGATAATTCAAATAACAAACTTCTGATCTTAAAAAAAGATATGAAATGAAATAGAATGCAAAGTTTACCTAATTTTAAATCTAAAATACAGAATTCAGAACGTTTTCATAATAACAACTGACTACTCTGAGGTAGTTTCCAAAATCCATGGAGATCTTGAAGGAAATTCGAGCCTGTTATTTACAAAAAGGAAAGCAGATCTTGAACGGGGACTCCCACTGGGCGGAACTTTGCAATAGCACCGGGAGGGCTGGGACTCTAACCCAGGTCTCCTGACTCTCTGAAGAGTGCCTTTCTCCACTTGCTTTTGAAATCGGCCCCAAAAGATACTTTTCATTCCAAATTCTTTACCATTCCCAGAGGACAGTCTGGGTTCAGACTGTTCGGGTACAACCATATCAGAAAAGAATGCACACATAAAAAGACTGTGTCTCAGGAATTTACCACAGTTTAAAAATGTCATTTTAATTACCAATCTCTAATAGTGTAATCATCTGAACTTTTTCAGTCTGATTAAATAAAAACTCCAGAGGGGAGAGCTACAAAGATTTAGACATCATATAACCAAGGCAAATGCACGAAAAGCCTTAAAGCTTGGCATGTGTACACATGTATGTATATGTGCACACATGTGCAAAATCCTATCTTGAAGGGAAAGCAGCAGGTGAAGAGGTTGCCACTGATGATGTTAAAGAAGAGATTGACAGCAATTTTCTATATTTTCCCTCTACTATGTATCACAGTTATGAAATCCACTTTTCTTCAGCTCAACTGCCTTCACTTAGACCCTAATAGACTCACTTAGTGACAAACACTGAGTCGCAGACATAGGTAGCTACTTAAAAGATCTAATTCACAGGAAAAAGGGACACTATCACATCAAAAAGGGCACGTGGCTAAAGAAGTGTCTTTAGTCCTATCTTCAGCTGATTTGAATCTAAGAGTTCTGTGGACAAGAATAAACCAGACTACTGCCAACATAAAATGAACAAGCTTAGCCTCTCTTTTTATCCTCAAATCAGGGATCAGCAAACACCTGGAAGATATCGCAACATCATGGGCAGAGTTTCTGAGTTTCGCATTAATATGAGACAATCAGATGAGTTAGACACACACACGCACACTCAGACACACACTTAAGACCTGAGAACTAAGTCTGACAGCCATGAAAATGAACACCACTTATTGAACGTATGTAACGCGTACGGTTCTGAGGCACGATTTCATATAATCTTCATCACAACCCTCTTAGAGACTGGTAGAGTCCTACTAATTCTCCCCTATAGAGCAGATAAAGAAACCAAGTCCTAGAGATATTAAATAACTTAGCCAGGCCAGCTGCTGAGTGACACACTAGTTAAGAGTTGGCTTGGGAGTGTGAGCTCTGAGCAGCAGGGCCGCCGGTTCAGATCCCACATTAGGGCCAGTGATGCTGCGCCCTCTACAGCTAAGATGGTGAACAACAGCTAGACCTGGAGCTGGGCTACCGTGAGTCACCGGCGATGTTGTAGGCTGCAGTGAGGCTGCAGTGGGCTGCCATGAACTACCGTGAGTGGCCGGCAGCCTGCGTGAGCTGCCGGGAGCCACTGTGAGCGGCCGTCCAATGGCCGGCAACATATCTGCCTCAGCCGGGAAGAGCTCAATGATAATACCAACATGGGCCAGTGAAGCGACGTCCTCCACAACTAGACTGAAGAACAAAAGGACAGCAACTTGTCTGTTCCCCTTCCCCGATTCCCCACAACACTGTTCCCTCCCCCAATTCCCCAATAAAATCTTTAAAGAAAATAAAAAATAAAAAATAACTTAGCCAACATGATGTAACCAGAAAATGACACACCAAATCCCAGAAGCAAGGTCTGTTTGACTCAAAGCCTGTAATCCTTTTGCCTCTATTTTGAGGGCTCTGCTTTCCATTAAGATTCACAAATGTGTCAAGTGTTGAATGTAAGGAGACTGAGTTTCCCACAAAACTCCCCATTATTTCAGGTACGCCAATTTCGAAAAATGTCCTCACTCTATCAATAGGTTTAAAACATGTGAGGAGACAATTTAATCTATGTAAGCCTGCCCCTGCCTGAAAGGCCTGGTGGGAAGCGGAGTAGTGAACCATGCATGATTTATTGGGTTCACCATCAGATTAAGCAAAAGGTAGCAAAACAGACCACGATGGAAAGCAGAATAATATTTGGTGACCTTTCGCTCTGTAATTCATGTACTCTGACTTCTAAAGGCAACTAATAAAATAGCATACAGAAACACATTTGTGGGTTCAACACCTGAGACCCCTGCATGATCACCCTTTCTTAAATGCAAGCTATGCATTTGCAAGAGGCCCTGTCTTAAGTGCTTTGGGCCAAGTGCTTGGGTCAAATCACTTGAAACAGTAAGAATTTTAAATGAAAAACTAAGCTCTTTGCCTTACGTGCCAGTTATCGATTGCTTGCCTTTCAGCTCAAAATTCACCTTGTTTGCCTGTACAGTGAAAACGGATCTGGGCTCTTTAAATATTTTCCCATTTCAGCGGGCACAATGTTAAGCTTTGTGAGTAGAGGGCACTGTAGAGATCCTGCAGGACGAAACGGTTTTGCTTCCTGGTGTCTGCAGGCTTGCACAGCAGGCTCCGCCTGCCGAGCAGGCAGTTTCTAGAATCTGGCTTCTCCGTTGCGTAGCTGCCCTAGAGTGCACAGCTCCTTCAGTGGCAGGCTTCAGCTATAACGTGCAGCAGCCAGCAGGACCCAGTGGCCAACAGCTACCCCTGGTACCCTCTCAAGCAGTTTTGCAGCAGACTGCCTCCTCTCAGAAACCCCTGTGTGAAGAGCTTTCCTTTAGCACCCTAGAGGGCAGAATTATGACAAGTTCCAGAGTGGGCTTCTAGTAAGTTCCACGGGTGTAGCACAACAACCTCTCTACCAAGCAGGGAGCCCCATCACGCCCTATCCAACAAGGTCTAAATCTCAGCCCAGTGAAGGGGGAGGGAGTAGTCTCTTACCGAACAGTAACTACCATGAAGAAAACAGGCTCCAGGTTTGGTCAGCCTTTTTGAGTTTGGGAGACAACACACACATCTGAATGTGCTACACCTCGATCTGCCTACAGTCACCAGAGAGATCCAACTTTGAGTGAGGAACTGAACGAGAAGGCTATGCAGGAAGTTCAGGTTGCAACACAAGCTGTTCTTGCACAGGGAACTATGATCCAGCAGATTCAAGGTTACTGGAAGTGTCTGTGGCAAACAGATGCGGGAAAGAGCCTCTAGCCACTGTGCCCCGCGGCAGCTCTTTGCTAAAGGACACTGCTGAAGAAGCCAGCTTTCCACAACACTCCACAGGGCACCGTTCCAGCAAGTCCCAGAGGAATGAGTTCTAGCACGTCCCACTGGTGTGACACCACAGTGGCTTCTCTACCATTTGATGAGCCACAGCCAGGACTCATCACTAGCATCCCTGGGGGAGGAGGGTCTTCCATGGGCACTCCATCTCAGCCCCAGGAGAAACAGCTGCTGTTTTTATATTCTTTAGAGTTCTCTTTCCTATTAGCCAATCCCTCATTACTTCAATCCCCTGTTATACTAAATAACCTTTTATATTAAATTTTCCCTATTCAAAATACTACATAGTTGTTCTCTAATTAGACTCAGACAAATACACCTTATTAACAGCTTAGGTGGTTCTGTTCAGTGCCATGAAAACCAACACCAAGAAGCTCATTTTAAACAATTATCAGTTCATTTTGACATGTTTTACTTTTAAAACTCAAAATTAAATAAGAATGATTTAGACAGGGTTTAAGCATAGTACTAAGTCTGAATTAATTTATATATTTCTTTTTATTTTTTTTAAGATTTTTATTGGGGAATTGGGGGATGGGAACAGTGCTGGTGAATTGGGGGAATGGGAATAGACAAGTTGCTGTCCTTTTGTTCTTCAGTCTAGTTGTGGAGGACGTTGCTTCACTGGCCCAAGTTGGCACCATCATTGCGCTCTTCCCGGGCGAGGCAGATCAGTCGCCGGCTTCTGGACAGCCGCTCACTATGGCTGCTGGCCGCTCCCGCTGGCTGCTGGCCGCTGGCTACACACAGTAGCCCATGGCAACCCACTGCAGCAGGGGCTGCAGCCTATGCTGTCACCAGCGACTCACGGCAGCCCAGCTCCAGGTTGAGCTGTTGTTCAGCATCTTAGCTGTAGAGGGCAGTGTCACTGGCCCTCATATGTGGGATCCGAACCGGGGCCCTCTGGCGTCCCAAGCCAGCTCTTAACTAATGCGCCAATCGGTCGGCCCTATATATTTCTTAATAGGGCTATTTCAGTAATGGTTTGGCAAGCTGTACATTCGTTCTCCAAACATTCTATAGTCTAAACTAGCATTAATCAGCCTCTAACTTATAAACACCAACTTTCAGCATTATTTTTAATTAGTAATTTTTTATCTCTTGTCAAGCTCTAAAAGGTGTAAACTATGGAAACCAAAATTGAAAATAATGTCATAAAATTAATTTTCATTACGAAAAGGGGTTCTTACATATAATTACTGACAATCTCAAATAACCTGGGTTCAAGGTTACTGGCTTGACTTTCTCCACATTCCAGAAGGAGACTTCATAATAACTCCAGCCCTCTCTTAAGAACAAGGAAGCCCAAATAAACATGTGATGGTGGGTTGGTTGGTGCAAACATGTGATAGACAGTATCTTGGGAAATGGCTTAAAATGCAGGGGACCCACAGTGACATCTTCTTAAAACAGTGTTTTAATGTCTGCTGTGCTTTTTAACTGCAAATACACTAAGGAGCTCACTATTCTTTAACAATTCAACAACATTTTAAGCCTCCAAATACTAATAACCTATTTATGAAATCAAACACCAATTTAACAAACAAGTCTGGTAAAACTACTCAAGAGAGAAAGACACCCATACTTTTTACAACAGTAGAAAATAACCACCAACATTCCACCAAAAGGGAGAAGAGGGGAGACTGCGCACTGAAAAACAAAAAAGTGCTCTGTGGCTTTTAATAAATTTGAGAATCACATTTTAATTTCCAAAACAACAAAAACTAAGTATTACTGACAGTTCATTTTGAATGACTCTATAAATGAAATGTATAAAATTGTTAATAGACACCATTATGGGAGGTGGGTCTAAAAAACCACAAAAGATAAAACAGAAATTATTCTTCAAGTAATGTTGTATGTTATTGCTTAAAAGTTTGCTTTAGAGAAACAGAAATGCTGCTTTTACATGAAAATTCATTTAAAAAACAAAGTTTTTCTTACTTGAGAGAGTCCAGGGGACGATGCATGTCCCGGGGGCGTTGCCGCGAGATTCGGATGCCCCTTGTTTATTTCATGTGCTGAGTAAGGGGAAGGGGTCGGGGGTCCCGGCTGTCTTGCTACTTGTGTTACCTGTGAGGAAATCAATATTTAGGAAGAGTATAATAATAACAACATAATGAATATAGCTAAACTGATGAATTTTTAAAAACTGAATTTTCTGTCACAATTTATACTGATTAGAGATTTAAATGATCAATACTGCAGCAATGAAACTCTTAGAAAAATAATAAACATGAATATTTTCATTAATTTGATAAAAAGACTCTTGAAACATAATCTAAAACCAATACCCTTAAAGGAAAAAATATGCTAAATCGAAGAAATCAGACTTGAAACTGAATACTGTACAATGCCATTTATATGACATTTTGTAAAAGGAAAAAAAAAGAGTAATGATTGCAAGAGGATGAAGATGACTACAAAAGCACAAGGCAATTTGGGGGAATGACATAATTTCTGTATCTTGGTTCTAGTGGGGATTACATGTCTCTATGTCTTTGTAAAAACTCACAGAACTGTACACTAAAAAAGGTGAATTTAGGGGCAGCAAGGTAGGTCAGTTGCTTAGAGCGCAAGCTCTGAACAAGGCTGCTGGTTGGATTCCCACATGGGCCAGTGAGCTGCGCCCTCCGCAACTAGATTGAAGACGACTTGAGCTGAGCTGCCGCATGGCTCAGTTGGTTGGAGTGCGTGCTCTTAACAAGCTTGCTGGCTCAACTCCCACATGGGATGGTGGGCTGCACCAGGAACTAGATTGAAAACGGCAACTGGACTTGAAGCTAAGCTGCACCCTCCACAACTAAGATTGAAGGACAGCAACTTGACTTGGACCTGATGGGTCCTGGGAAAAACACACTGTTCTCCAATAAAGTTTTAAAAAAAGAAAGAAAAAAATGAGACCTCTTTAAAAAAAAAAAAAAAGGTGAATTTTACTTATATAAATTATACTTCAATAAACCTGAACCAAAAAAAGGACAAGTTACTCATAGAGTATAATCTCATTTTTGTTTTTAAAAAAGTACACGTACATATATATACATTTTTATATGTATATTGTCTACGTGTGCATGTGTGTGTCTGTATCCAGCAGCAATACATGACAGCAAGAAAGGTTAAAGACATAAAAAATATATAGATGTGGACCACTATCAATAAACATGTAAAATAATCAGGAATAAAAAAAGAAAGCAATCGGGCCTGCCGCGCGGCTCATTGGTTAAAAGTTGGCTTAGGAGCACGAGCTCTGAGCAGCAGAGCCACTGGTTTGGATCCCACATGGAACAGTGACGCTGTGCCCTCTACAGCTAAGATGGTGAACAACAGCTTGACGTGCAGCTGGGCTGCAGCGAGTCGCCGGCAAAGGCACAGGCTCCAGTGGGGCTGCAATGGGCTGCTGTAAAGCTAGTGAGTGGATAGCAGCCAGCGTGAGCAGACAACAGCCGGCATGAGCTGCTGTGAGCCCCCATTCAATTGCCAGCGACTGATCTGCCTTAGCCGGGAAGAGCGCAATGATCAC
>NW_017731827.1:1366309-1369652 GCF_001890085.2 Hipposideros armiger
CGGCTGCTCAGCTCGGGCTGGACTCGAACCGCTGTTGCTCAGAGCTCAAACTCTTGAGCGAGCTCTTAACCAACTGAGCCACTCGGCCGGCCCCCCCAATAAAATCTTTTAAAACATAAATAAATAAATAAATAAAACAATCCACTCTTTAGAAATGTAAAATGATTCTTGTGTTCTTCTGACAAAGGCCGAAAGAACTACTGCAATGACTTCAGACGAAGATCAGTGTTCATCTGATTCATTTTTCTCTGAAAACTGCTTGAGCGTACTTTTTAAGAGTTGTATTGTATCACCCCATAAAAAACAAATGTTTGAAAGAGAAAACTCATTTTGCCAAAGCCAAAGTACTATGCTACTGCTACATTAAAAATTTCCTTAAAGCATGTGCCAATAAAAAACAACATTCCCAGGCAAATATCCCAGAGTTCTGCAGCAAATGAATGCTGCTCTGGTACGACTACGCCAAACTGCAGGAATCCTTGGGTACTGTACATTCTAGTACGGCACTCCCTCCCAAATTTGGGGGTTCCTAGTAAAGAAAGCAAGACAAAGAAAATAAACTGTGTCAACATGATAGAATTAGAATCATGTTATTCTAAAAACCTCCTCCTAGAAACAAGCTGGTAACAAACAATAAATCTCTGATCTTCCTTGTGCTCTATTTTTCATTCAAAAGGATCCCTATTACCAGTGTCATACTGCATCACACACGTTTGCTTTTAGTGTATTACAAAGCTTAATATACTATAAGCCAGGGAAAAAGTCATGCCATCTTCAATTAGAAATTATATAAAAGATAAGCAGTTAACATAAACACTCCCAAGGAAATGGCACAGGGACTAAGGAAGTTGTGGGGAGGTCTTGTCCCCTGCCTCTCTACCTTAAGCCACACCTGCTGCCATGAAGTCCCTGGAGCTCCTGTGCTGGGCTCAGGGGCTTACGGGAACCACAAGAGACTTAAATATGCTGCTCTTCGTATCTTAAAAATCAAAGTCACACAAAACTTTGAATACTTCTTTCAAATGGATGACAACACTGTAAATTAAAGCAGGGAACTTTTTTAAAAAGGCATATAGACATATTTGGGAAGAAAGGGAGTTGGAAACAGGAAAGACCACATATGTTTTATTTTTTTACCTGGGAGGTGATATACCATTTTTGCTTTAAAATAATTTGTTAAACTCTACTTTTATGATTTATGCAGATATGTGTTATAATCCTTCCACTCCCTAAAAGAGTACAGAGAAAAAGAAGCGAACTGCTAAATATCTGGGATAAAATATTAATTACATTGATACTAATTATATTGTTTCTACAGAGTAGAAAAACTATAAAAATAATGCTGCAAGAGAAAAAAACCTCAAAAATTCTGACTTGGTGAAAACTTCACCTAGCTAGTGAATTTTCATTCAAGATTTCCATATGAAAATAATCTATAAAATTAAAAATTTTAGTGGTTACTGACCAATATGAATTAAAGGATATTTTGAAAACATAAAGGTAAACCATACAGATCATGTAAATGAAGATTAGTCAGTAGGTATAAAGTTTATTTATTTAGCACTAAATTACTTGATTCAATAAAATATTCTGGCCAATTAAGAGCTATCATACATAAACTTCAATTTTCAAATAATAATTAAAATATAGAAAACACTGCAGTTTCCTGAACATGATCATTCTTTCATGAATGATTCTAGACGAAGTGGCATCGACTGAATACAGATATATGTATTGTTAAATGTTATACATACATACAAAGCATTATGTTTTTATTTATTGCATATATGATATAATGTATGAAATAAAAACACTACATAAAAACACACAGTAAGTGAGGCTTTACTAAAAGCATGACAAAGGAAAACTCCAGGATTTCTATCAAGTAATATTAATGTTTTCAGTAACAAATGATTCATATAAAGGTAAAAAGGACAAATGGTTTATGTCTGAGAGCCATCCATCCCTTCCTTTTCTATCCCAAGATAAAGTTTATTTAGTGAAGTCATCTAAAAACATTCCAACAGCTACAACTCCCACATGGAAACAACCAAGTTCAACTTGGGGTAGATTGGAAAGATTCCAAAACTTTTCTTTTTTGGCTAATTTCTCTATGATCCTCCAGTAGCTGAAAGGATCAGTAAAGATTTCCCCCTTGATCAGTTTTCATATCATCCTAGTTATTCCTTTAGATCATTTCAATCCCACTATCTACAGATATTTACTTATTACAGATATTAGGAAATAAATAAAAGCTGGCCTAGCCAACTAAAAAGGAGCACTACCACGGATACTAAAAAACTGTACTTAGTATCATGGTATTTTTCAAGTTCTCTCTGGCATTATTCCTGCCAATCCCCATCTACCACCAAGAAAATAAGAAGGTAAATGACTTTCTTCTTTGCTCTACTCTTAGCTACATTTATTAGTTTAAACTATATGACATTCCAGATATTCAAATGTTTGTGACATTTAAAAAAAGGCAATGTCCTATGATTCTGGTAATACTTAAATAATCAAGCAAACAGATGTTATCATTGATAGTTCTACCATGGATTCCATTAACACTGGGTTCAATTCTGAGGATTGCTTCTTTTTCATATTTAGTAATTGGCAATGGAAACAAGAAACAGAAAAACATTAGCTGTTTTTTCAATGGTTAACATTTAAGTTGCCTACCACGGATCAGTAACAATACTAGCAACATGAAACAAAAATAAGAAAAAACTACCTGCCTTCCAAATATGTTTAGGTATAAAAGGTAACAAAAATGTACCTTATGTGGATCCTTGGGGGTCAGAGGATGAACTGTTGAAAGCAGAATTCTAAGCCGGCTCTCAATGTTACTGTCCCTGGTGTACACACCCTATATAATTCCTCCCCCTTAAGCATGGGTGGGACCAGTGAATAGGATGGAATATCACTCCTTGAGTAGGTAACTGAACAGTTGACTTCAAATTAATCAAGTGAGAGATTATCCTGGGTGGGTCTAAATTTATTAGGTGAGCCCTTGAGCACAGTGAATCATCAGAGAGATGTTCTGTTCTTTTTGAAGAGTGAGACTTCCCTGTTGAGAGAGGACCACATGGCAAGGACCTGATGGTGGCTTCTAGGAGCTGAGAACTACCTCTAGCCAACGGTCAGCAAGAAAACAGGGGCCTCAGCCTGAAGTCTTCCAACAATCCAAATGAGCATGGAAGTGAACCCAAAGCTTACATGAGATTACAGCCCTGTCAACACCCTAATTTCAGCATGGTCCTGAGGAGAACCTTGCTACCCAGTGCCCAGACCCACAGAAACTGTGAGATATAAACGGGTGCTATCCTATGCTGTTAAATTTGTG
>NW_017731827.1:1376217-1381423 GCF_001890085.2 Hipposideros armiger
TAAATCGACTGCCTGTGTTCTATAAATGGAAAAACAAAGTCTGGATGATAGCACATCTGTTTATATATAACATGCTTTACTGAGTACTTTAATGCGACTACTGAGGCCTAAAAAAAAAAAAAGATTCTTTTCAAAATATTATTGCTCATTGACAATGTAGCTGGTCACCCAAGAGTGCTGATGAAGATATAAAAGATTAATGTTTTCATGCCTGCTAACACAGCAACCATTTTGCAGTCCATGTATTAGGAAGTAATTTTGACATTCAAGTTTTATTTAAGAAATACATTTCATAAGGCTATCGCTGCCATAGATAGTGATTCCTCTGATGGACCTGGGCAAAGTCAATTGAAACCTTTTAAAAAGGATTCACCATTCTAGATGCCATTAAGAACATTCATGATTCATGGGAAAAGATCAAAGTATCAACATTAACAGGAGTTTTTGGAAGATGCTGATTCCAACCCTCATGGGTGATTACAAAGAATTTAAGACTTTAGTGGAGGAAGTAACTGCAGATGTGGTGGAAACAGCACAAGGACTAGAACTAGAAGTGGAGTCTAAAGGTGTGACTGAATTGTCACAGTCTCATGATAAAACTTTAATAGATGAGGAGCTGCTTCTTATGGATGAGCACAGAAAATGGTTTCTTGGATGAAATCTACTCCTGATGAAGATGCCGTGAAGGTTGTTGAAATTGTAACAAAGGATTTAAAATATTACATAAACTTCGTTGTTAAAGCAGTGACAAGGTTTGAGAAGATTGACTCCAATTCTGAAAGAAGTTCTACTGTGGTTAAAATACTATCAAACAGCATCACATGCTACAGAGAAATCGTCCGTAAAAGGACGTGTCAATCAATGTGGCAAACCTTATTGTTGTCTTATTTTAAGAAATTGCCACCCCAACCTTCAGCAACCACCACCCTGATTAGTAAGCAGCCTCCAACACTGAGGCAGGACCCTCCAGCAGCAAAAAGATTACGACTCACCGAAGGCTCAGATGATGATTAGGGTTTTTTAGCAATAAAGCATTTTTTAGTTATGTACATTTTTTAGACGATGCTATTGCACAGTTAACAGAATACAGTATAGTGTAAACATAACTTCTACATGCACTGGGAAATGAAAATAAGTATGACTCGCTTTATTGCAATATTCAGTTTACTGCGGAGATCTGGAACCCAGGTTCAAACAGTACAGTGGAGAAAATCCCAAGAGACAAGATTGGCATCAGACCTAAAACTCTACATTTTTACTAAATACAAAGAGAGTTTCCCTAAGATTCAGGCTGTTCTATTCAGGGGCCTCGTAGGAGCTCCTGAGGAAGGGTACACGATGGAGGTGTAGGAAGACGCTGAGCTCATCTCCTCCCGAGAACACATCAAATCTTTATCTGCAGAGAACAATTCCCCCTGAAGAAGAACTGAAGGCTGACTGAACAGCTTCTGCACAACAAACGAGAGAGATACCACACAGAAACAGATAGGAGATGAAGACACAGTACTGAAGGAACCTCACCCCAACACAATGACCTGAGGTAGCGAGGGGTACTGTGGAGCCAGGTGCAGACACACTCGCCTGGGCACAACCAAAAAAAGTGGTTTAAAGAGCACCTAGACTATACGGGAAGGAAATCCATTTACCAGCCCTACAGCATCTGCCAAACAGGAAAGGAACTGCTGGAACTTTCNAGCAATAAGATAATAATAGATATAATAATTTTAAAATTATATAGTATATTTAAAAGTGATAACTTAATGGAAATTGGAGATAAATTTTAAGTTTATGGCTTGAAATACTAAGTGGGTGGAGGTATTACTGTGAGATAGAGGATTAGAGGGAGAACAGATTTAGATAAAAGGGTAATCAAAAATAAAGTTTTAGCTGCCTATTTAGATCTCCAAAGGGAAGTGATAAGTAGCCAGCTGAATATATGAATCTAAGCTCAAGAGAGGAGTCAAAGCTAGAGAGAATAAATTTAGAGGTAGGTCATTACCAAAGTTCCAGGTAGTCTCTAAGCTAATTATGAAAACCAGCAAATTAAAAGATGGAAATGTTTGACATTTATAAATTGGAGGGCAAAATCCAAAGCTAAAATCAATTTCTGGATCAATTTGCTCGATGTTACTTTTACATACTCAAAGACTATGCTCACTTTCTCTATAAATCAGTATGGCTTATTCTGCTTATAATTTCAAACACAAAAAACAAGACTGTAGTAGAATAAATCAGTAATATCCTAAACTAAAATTAAATAAAGTCAGACTCTCAGCGTTTCAAAAGCAAAGGTGACTGAAGGATAATCAATCCAATTTCAGCAGTCTGAGGATCAATATATCGACCTAGCACCACAGAGAAGACACAGCAATAGACTTTTTTTAGATTGGTTAATTTCTTTTTTATTGAGGTATAATTGACACATAACAAAACAAAACAAAACAAAAAACAACCACACAGTGATCATAATACAAACCAATTCAATATGGCTCCTAATTTCACCTCGTCCATCACATGGTCATATAAGCATCAATGCTCTGTCAGGTGTCAGACACTGTATTAAGCTATAAAGATAAAACAGCCTTTGTCCTTAAAGAGCGCCAGATAGAAAGGAAGTTACATGCAAATAAAGAAATGAAATCATATGAAAAATGCTACAGAAAGTGTATTTCAAGTATTGCTAAAAACCAGAAGTAAACAAGGTATGAAACTTTGGGAAGGTCTGGTAGCATCTGAGTTGCATCTTGAGAATTTAGTAAAATGCATTTCAGACCAAGAATTAGAGGCAGTACTTTGAAAAGATAATCAATGGGTCCAGAGGTAAGAAGGTTCTACAAACATGTTCTACAAACAAGGAAGGGTTGGGGTGGAGAGAGTTAAGTGTAAAGAAATGAGGCTGGTATGACTGTAGCCTGACTGTAAATGTCTGCATATTCCTTGCTAAGATATTTAAAGTTTTTGTTCTCAGCAAAAAGAAGCCACTGTAATTTTTAAATGGAGAAGCAATCTTACCTCATTTATATTTTATGAGGATGAGAGAGGCTAGAACGTCTACAAAAAAAATTTGTATGTGAATGCTCATAGCAGCACTATTCATAATAGTTCCAAAATGGAAACAACTCAAATATCTATCTACTGATGACGAGATAAATAACATGATATATCCATACAATAGATGTTATTCAGCAATAAAAACATTATGCTAAGAGAAACAAGTCATCACAAAGGACCAGACATGGTATGATTCTATTTACATGAAATGTCCAGAATACGCAACTTATAAGAGGTAGAAAGTACACTGGTGGTTGCCTAGAGCCTGGCAGTTGGAAAATGATTGGCAGGTGGAAAATGATTGGCTAATAAGGAACAATGGGGTTGCTTTCAGGTTAATTAAAATGTCCTAAAATTGACTGTGGTAATGTCTGTACAACTCTGAATGTGCTGAAATCCACTAAATTGTACCTTTTAAATGGGTGAATTATATGATGTTTCAATTTTACCTCAATAAAGATGAGAGCGAGCGAGAACGAGAGGAGAGAGAAGCTAGCTGAGGAAGCAAGCCGGGTAGCAATGGAAAAGATGGTTTCCACATGAGAATCCATTTAAAAGAACCAATTTGAGAGATTAAAATTTTGAAACAAGGGCTTCAGAGATGACTTGTGGTTTCTACATCACAGTAGCAAAAGTCATCAACAGGAAACCTGTGAAGATTCATCTTGGGCTACAGGAAAAGGCCTGCAGACCGGGAAGGGTTTTATCCTACTCACCTAGCCTGATTGAACTTCAGATCACTGGCTCTGCTGACACGATAGCAAACAACATTTCTAAGATATCTTAGAAATGGTGTTAAAAAACTCACTTTAGTTTTTTCTATTTTTCTTCCACATATGTTAGAAGCAGAGGTACTGAAAATATCACAGGAAAAAACATGACCATACCTAATTTCAGCTCCATCATTTAATAGCTGTGTTACTATGGCAAATAACTCAGGAGTTTCACTTCCCATCTTGTAAAATAAGGAAATCTTAGAAAGCTACAATGAAGATTAGAGATAAATTTTGGGCAATACCTAATATAGTTCTTGATACTCAAAAATTGGAAGCTACTATTTCTATCCACAAATTAAACATTAGGTTCATGTAGACCTTTATAAAAACATAGAAATTATTTCTAAATTTAATTTGGTATCTAGAAAATTTGTAACCATAGATTACATGAATTTGTATTATATATGTGCAAGATCAAGGACTATATTTAAAATATAAAAATATTAAATTAAGAAGAAATGAGTTTTAGGTCAGTTTAGGTTAGTTATAACACCAAAGGATTTTAATCAGTTGAGGGATATGCATGCGGTAACAGAGTTCTTTAATTCAGTTATGTCTGCTTTGTTAATATGACCACAAAAACAAATTAGCAAAAGGTACAAAACTAAAAGCAGATCATAAAATGCCCCCATCAAGAACAAATTAAATAAAATAAAAATGTAATGCAATCAAAGGACTAATTCATTGATTGTGTAATCAATTCCTATATGCTCTAATAAAGATTTTTAAGGAAACAATCACCGATTCCAAAAGGGATGCCCATACTCTTTAGAACAATATTTTCTGTACATTTTATTACACTCCACTTGACTGCACTTCACAGATACTGCGTTTTTTACAAATTGGAGGTTTTGGCAACCCTGTATCCATCCAGTTTATCAGCGCCATTTTTCCAACATTTTCTCACCTCATGTAACTGTGTCACATTTTGGTAATTCTTGTAATATGTCAAACTTTTTCATTATTATTGTATTTGTTATGGTGTTTTACCATCATCGATCAGTGATGTTACTATTGTAATTGTTTTGGGGCATCACAGCCCATGCCCATTTAAAATGGCGAACTGTATCAATAAATGTTGTATGTGTTCTGACTCCACTGACTGACTGTTCCCCCGTCTCTCTCCCTCTCTTCATGCCTCCCTATTCCTTGAGACACAACAATATTGAAATTAGGCCAGTTAATAATCCTACAATAGCCTCTAAGTGTTAAGTGAAGAGTAAGAGTCGCATGTCTCTCTCACTTTAAATCAAAAGCTAGAAATGACTACGTTTAATGAGGAAGGTTATGTTGAAAGTCAAGACAGGCCAAAAGCTAGGCCTCTGCACCAAACAGTTAGCCAAGCTGTGAATGCAATGGAAAAGCTCTTGAAGAAAATT
>NW_017731827.1:1385878-1389177 GCF_001890085.2 Hipposideros armiger
CCAAGAAAAGTGACCAAGAAGAAAGAGGAGGAGGATTTTAAGAGAACTGAAACACCATCCACCAAAGCAATGATTCAATGGATAATCATGAATGAAATAATAGTACAAAAACCATATTATGTAGAGTTAAAGAGGTAAAGCCAGAGGAACTAAAAGTAAATATAATTAAAAGTAGCTGCCGCTGAAGGGCAAGACTGGAGGGTGAAGAGTAGGCAAAGGGTTGTTTCTTTTTATTATAAACCCTTCTATAACCAATAGGTAGTATTCCATGGCTCTGTTTCCATTAAATAGATGGATAAATTTTAACCAGCTATTTAAGAATCATCATAAACAAATTACCAAGATAACAAAGATCAACAGGCAAGGGTGCTCATCACAGTATTATTTATAAAAGAAAGAATATAGAAATGACCCAAAGGTCCATCAAGAGATGGCTAGTTATATAAATCACAGTGCTAAAGGAACACTTTATTTATAAAGATGTTATTTATAAACATCTCCACCCCTATATGTGCTTTCTTCCCTATATAGCCAAAAATCTATTGAAGATGTAGTTCTGTATTTAATGACACAAGTCATGGTCCACTAAAATGATGTATAATTATATACTGACATGAAACAATATGCATGAAATGCTAAGACAAAAATGCAACTTACATGCAAGACATGTAAGTATGAATAAAAGTTTTTTAAAAAGTTATATGTGTATAAATTTTAAAGTTATATCAGTACATTTTATGTATGTCTATTAAATTATAAAGCATCTGGAATAATTTTCTCTACATACAGGTATTTCTCTGGGAAATATATTTCTCTGAAAAATATATTTCTCTGGGATAATGCTTGATTTTCAAATGAAATTTTTATTTTATGATTTGTTGTTGTTGTTAATTGGTATTATTTAGTCAGGAAAAAATTACAGCTATGAGGCAGCTGTTTGAACATTATATTTATTATAACAGTAAAATATATATACCCCTTGGAGAATGGGTAATGCTTAATATATATAAATAGAAAAGAATTTTTAAATGAGAAGGTGCTTATAATTTTAAGAGGGGTATAAAACTGAATACAATTTCAATTTTTTTTTTAAGTACACTACAAAACAATTGCAAGAAACATATCAAAATGGTGGCAGGGGGCCAGTCGGGTGGCTCAGTTGGTTAGAGCGCGAGCTCTGAGCAACAGAGTTGCCAGTTCGATTCCCACATGGGCCAGTGATCTGTGCCCAATCTGAGCTGCCACTGAGCTGCCAGAGAGCAGCCAGATGGCTCAGCTACAGAGAGCGCGTGCTCGACTCTCGCATGGGATGGTGGGCTACGCCCCCAAAACCCACTCCCCCTGCCTGCCACAACTAGATTGAAAGCGGCGACTGGACTTGGAGCTGAGCTGCACCCTCCACAACTAAGACTGAAGGACAACAACCTGACTTAGAGCTGATGGGTCCTGGAAAAACACAATGTTCCCCTCCCCAATTCCCCCAATAAAATTTAAAAAAAAAAAAAGGTGGCATGGCCCTTTTGGTAAGCAAGATCATGGGTCATTTTTTTCCAGTTATATTTTTCTCTGAGTTTTTTTGTGTGTGTTTTTCCTTTTCTAGCAGGCACACATTACTTTTACAGTGAACAAAATTGCTACGTGGAACTCGGTAGTTAGGTTTCCATATTGGCCTATAAAATCCTACTTAAGTCAATGATGTAGCTGAAGAAGCAACATTCCCATTATCCTCTCTGCCCCTGCAGCCACGCAGAGCAATCATCACCGTGATTCTCATTATCCGTTTGCCTCCAGGCAGCCCTTATGGACAGGGACAGGACGTTAGAAATACTTATGACAGGACTTGCAGACAAGTGGCCACTCAGGCATCTAAGCATAAATATTATATTAGTAATTCCACCATATCTCACTATTTATGATATGGCTATTGAGGTTAGAATTTATAATAGCAACTCATAAACACCAGCAACTCAGATGGCCCGGGCTGCCTTACCATATTAAAGGGAGCAGGCCCAGGTCGTAGATTTTTATTTCTTTCATTGCTAATTGTATCCCAAAAAACTGCCTTAAGATTCCAAGATCCTTTCCCAATTTAATAGGAAAACATTAATTAGGGATGACTGTCTTGGGAAAGAAACAGTGTGTTCAAGAATATTAATTCCAATCATTTTAGTAACCTTTACCCACATACATGAGCATAAGAAGTTAACTCTATTTTCATACTTTGTGTGCCATCTGTTGTTCTCAGAAAAAGAACAACTGACAACTGACCTGAGGGTGATGGCTTCTAACAGTGACATTCACAGCCTCTTTTAAATCTTCAAAAGCCCCACTGTCAAAGCTCTTGGCTTTCCACCAGGGACAAGGCTGTTTGTAAGTTGGGAGATTCCTGGTATAAATTTAACAACTGCCATGGTGTTAAGTCATTTCCCATTTTGCAACTTAGTAATTTCTTTAAACTGATGGTTAGCTTTTTTTTCTACTGATCGTGATCGTCAGTCAGTTGTTAATGAAACATTTATCTAACGGATCAAGGTAGGTGAATTGTTTTAAATTCCAAGGTATCTAAGTTGGTATTCCACTATAAATAAGCATAAATTCAATTACACCATCAAAGTCACAATATTAAGTTGCTCTGGCACTGGTCCAGGTAACGTGAGCCATGTGATATGTGCTCCCGTACTGAGGAGGAGTCAACCATCATCACTTTCCAGACAAAAAATGTGAAACAAGAAACAAAAGCAGAGGGTGATCTGATTCAAGTTATTTTATAAGTAGGCCCAATGACAATAAAAGAGCATGGGGTTTTCCAGTCCGAGACCTGGGTTTACATCTTGGCCCCACTACACAAAAACCACATAAGCAAATTACTTAAATTCAGTTTCTTCCTCTGTAAAAGGAAAAACTAAGAATGATCCTGAAGATTCACTGAACACACTAAATGAGATCAAGTGCATCACAATGGCTGGTGTATTTTTTAGAAGTTCAAACGTGGTTGCTATTGTACTATTTAATTGTTAACAAATATTTAAACTGTTCACTTAAAATCCTAGTGTTAGGCATAAAGGTGTAAGCCAAACAGTTTTGGGTTCAAACGGTTCCCACTTTGATTATGATTGTACAAATGGTGGAATGGGATAGGTAGGAACTCACTAATCCTAAAGTAGTGCTTCTCAAATCAAGGTGAGGTCCCTGGACCAGCAGCATCAGCACCGGCTGGAAACATGTTCAAAGTGCACATTCAGAGGCCTCACCCAAGACCCACTGATCCGGGCTACCTTCAGAAGTGAGCCCCACCAGGC
>NW_017731827.1:1389557-1396913 GCF_001890085.2 Hipposideros armiger
TTTACACTTAGCAAACATCTTATCCTAGGTTATGATATAACCTGTTTCTTGGAATCCCTCGGGAGTAAGCCATCATTTAATTCTATAATGCCAGATTTTTCAGACAGCTAGGAATGAATCTCTTTAAATAAACAACTTATTTTTCTCTTGTAACTATTTTAGATGGGAATCTTTAGCACTGTACATCAAATGTAAACTAAATTTCTTCTTGGTCAGACAAATTCATTATAAGAACATCAAGTTTTATGCAAAAGTATACTTAAGATTAATGAAGTGCCAATAATCCCTTAAGCAGTCTGTACACTTTTCTGCATCTATGTTTGCGGGTGGTCATGTAGTTAGCTGTGACTTCTAGCTATTACTAGCATTCCAGCCCAAAGTTGCCACTTATCTTCTTGTAATTCACTTTCTAATAATCTTAGGTGGGCTTCAAAACTCAATATCCAATATTCTGTTATTTATTTTTAGTTCTCCAGTATCTCTCCAACCACACAAACGTATGTATCTTTTTCACCTGCATGGCTTCTCCTTATCCTTAGCAACTCAATCCAAATCTCAGCTCATGAGATAAATTTCTCAACATCCTGTCTCCCTGGCTGGGTTTCACACTGCTGCTGACACTTGCAAGAATTGCACTGACATTCCCTGCCTACCTGTATCAGCACTTACCACACTGCACTTAAACTACCCACCACTTTCAGCTTTCCCACTAGGTTGTAAGCATCTTCAGGGAAGGGAACAAGTACCTTGCAAGTAGATGCTCGAAAAAATATTTGCTAAATGAACAGCTATAGTTTGCAAAAAACCCTGAAGCACATGGGCTTTGCTGGGCTGATAGTTTCGGCTTCATCAAAGTTTGAGGAGTTTGCTTTTGTTTAGTGTTACTACTGTTTGCTTTTAGCTTCCTTCACTTCCACTGAAATGTTAAGCTTTCTTCCTTCTAATTCTTTTAAAACTACTCACCAATTTTTGTGAGTACATTTTGTCTTTCCAACCAAAGTGTAAGCATATAAAGTAAGTGAACCCTCTCCTACTACTTTTTTCTCCCAAAGAACCTAGCCCAACACATAATCAGCATAAAGAAATAAATTTGCCCCAACGCTGGTCTGGATCAAATATTTTTGTGATGTAATTTATTAGCTTCTCCTGAAAAATAACTCATGATAAAATGTTTGACCGATTTTCAAAGACTTTATTGAGATTAAGACCTCTTCCAAAAAGCTTTCCACCCAATCCAGGTGACTATCAATAATTTTGTCATATATTTCACTATTACACCTCTTTCCTTTTCTATAAATGTCTTCACCAAGAGAAAGCTCTCTGAATTGACCTTTAAAAGTCTGAAATAAATACTTGACACATGCTCCTAATTAATTATTCTGTTTGTTTTTTTAAAAAGTTACTATCAAATGCTTATTGAACAAATAAAGAATAAAAATAGACTGCTGATTTTACAAATCTAAAAATTAACAAAATACTCAAAGGTTCTTTGGGATTTGTAATAGCTGAAGAAATTAAACACCCTTCTATTGAATATTCAGCATTTTCTATGGCAATTAAGCAACTACCGAATGACACAATGGACAAAGATCCTAATCCTTCCAATCTCTAGCCAACAGTATTCCCTTGACAGCCAGAATGTGCTTTTAAAAGATAAAAAGGAAACTGGATGAAGAGGAAGTTAAATGTTTCCCTGTCTATCAAAGCTTACAGTAAAAAATGGCCTCTCTATTCATGTCACCAACTTCACAACAATAATAAATCCATGTCTTGAAATAATGTTGTTTCTTTTATCTTAAAATAATTCCAACTGCATTTACCACATAATTACTTGTAACAATCCAATTTCCTATATCTCATTTTATTTTAAAGTGGCCCCTAGCCATTGTTTGTTTTTAACAACATACAGATAATACTTTGTAAAATGGTCTCAAAGGGAATATCCCAGAGATTAAAGAAACACATTTTCAAAGTTCTCTCACCTTAAAGGACTTGAGTATTGTTTCTACTATTTTCTTATCCAAGAAATTCAAAAGGTATTTATAGCTAACATTTAACAGAACTCCCTTTATATCTTTAAGGTTAATCTTTCTTTTGAAGGAATAAAATCAAGTAATACAAATTAAGTAATATTTTAATTAGGTATGTAATTTAACATTTAATGAGCAAATCCACATTAAATATTAACAAGGAATCTTAACTTTCACAAATGTCATTACTCAGCTGATAACCAAGATATGCAGAAAAACAGACCCAGAATTTTTAACAAGGATTATGTGCTAAAAAAGAAACCATATAAATATACAATTAAATGCCCAAAAAAAGCTACTTCAAGATGGAAGGGTAGGTAAAATGTTAACAAGGTATCTATATCCATTTAACACACAACATATAAAATAACAATTAGGCTATTTCTCTACACTGAGAATCAGGACCACATTGCAACAAAGCACCCTTGCAAGGGGAAATTTGGTCTACAAGAGCAAGGAACCTTATCAGTGAGGGTCCTTTAGACAGGTTCAAAGGACCCTTGAACTCCCTTAAAATTTCAGTAAAAAACTGTGAGTATGACGTTCACTGTTCTGCAAAGCAGATCCATAGCTTTCATCAGGTGATCACGAGTCCTAATCCCAAAAAAGCTGAGTATTGCTTTTTACCCTATTTGCAAGAGTTCAAAAAAAGCAGCTTCACACACAATAAGTAAAATGTAGTACTTCATATAAGCTGTAAAGCCAGATAAACCTGTATTCAAAGATGTAACGTCTCTGAGCCCCATTTCCTTATTTGTAAATGAAGGTTGTCATATGGATGAAACAATATAATGCATGTACAGCACTTAGTACAGGGTCTGGGAGATAGTAATCACTCAATAAATGTTAAAGATCCACCTGAGTTCAAATTCAGCCTCTACACTTAGTAGCTCGATGACCTTGAGCAAGACACTTCATCTGTGTGTCTGCTTCCACAACTAATAAAGGGGATATAATTACACTGACTTCATACCTTTGTTATAAGGACTAAGTGGGTTAATACAAGTGAAGTGTTTATAATAAATAATGCCTGGTGCATAGTAAGTACTCAGGGAGTGTTACTCATGATGAAGAAATGTTCTACAAACTGTTTTGTCATTTTCTCCATGGTCAACTCTTCTGACAGGTTTGGTCAATTTTTATATACATTTCATGATTCCTTACACTATGAAGCAGTATTCTCATCATCACCTTAAAGGCTTAAACTGGACTATGTTCACTTTTTCCCACTTCCACTAAGATACAGTCCAAACTGTCTGCCCGTCACATTTCATGGCTTAAGAGTTCATCTAGTCATATTCTTTCTCTGTTGAGCAGTAACAATCATGCTCTACTCCTCCAACTACTTGTGCTTAATGAGAATTCACAATAACAACACCATAAATGTTGCTTACTATTTATTTATATATACTTGTTCTAATTTATATAGTCATTAATGTGCCCTCATTTTCCAATATGTACTTAAAACAATGTATTTCCATCTTGCCTAGTAAAATGAGAACTCTTCAAGACAGGGATCATAGCATTCACCATCGTTTTCCCATATTATCAGACACAAAACCTTGCACACAGCTATCATTTAATAAACATTTACTGAGTTGTTTGTTTCAATCTCCTTAATAACTCTGGCATATCTCCAATGTTTCAGCCCTGAGAACAAGCTCCAAGAGGCCAGAGGTTTTTTCAGTTTTATTTATAATGCCACAGAAAAGCAACTTCAAACATGTTTTAAACTGTTACAACAGATAAATAAACCTATTATATATTTATATAGAAAGAAAGGCAATATAGAAAAAGATTGGGCCTAATTAACACATTGTGGACCAGTGAAACAGATTTGCGTCTATATATTTAAATGCCCCATTCTCGGTGTGTTAACAGACATACTTTCGCAAAAAAAAAAAAAGTAGTAGCAGCATCTAGATTTCATAAATATTTCATGTTGATTGTGAAATTTGTCTAAAGAAAGGAGGGTGGTATTAGTGATGGGTAAAAATTAGGTTTTTGTAAAAGTAAAACTTACTGAAGATGTTAGTAAAAGGTGAGCCCAAGAAGGAAAAGGAAATGATAAAACATACTTTATCTTGGATCTTAAACATATTTGTAAAATTCAATCCAAGATGACCTTTCGAATAATACAAGGCTTAGACTGAGTTGACTACTTTTATATTGAAAATTTGGGGGCCGGCCGAGTGGCGCGATGGTTAAGAACTCGCTTGGGATGCCAGAGGGCCCCGGTTCGGATCCTACATATGAGGGCCAGTGACACTGCCCCGATTCCCCAACGCTGTTGCCCTCCCCCAATTCCCCAAAAAAAAAAAAAAAAAAAAAAAAAAAAAAGAAAATTTGGTAAACCAAATATAAGACTACTACAGAAAATTGTAAACCACAATTTATTACTATGAATCCAATATTACGCTTAGATCCTCAGGGAAAATTTTAAGACAACTATAAAAAATCATTTGCATCTACTGAATAATAGGATAAAATTACTACCAATCCACGTATCAGGTCATTACCATAAAGACTCAGAAAAAAACCAGCTTGAAGCTTACTTTCTGTTCTTAATTTCTAATATAATATATAAATGTTTCTTGGTTTTTTGTGTGTGTTTTTTTTTTAACCGTAATAGTGTCTACTTGTGCTCTCAAATCCCACTATATTCCTCAGTGGTAAAACCATTAACAGTCTGATATGCATTCTTCCAAACCTTTCTTGTTCATTTATAAATGCAAAACTTTTATAAATAAATTTAATCATACAATAATAATTATTTTGTGACGTTTTTCCCCTCACTTATCAACATATCAGAAATCTTTCCAAGTCAATACACATATCTACTTCTTCTAAATGATTATATTCCATGGTATAGGTGTAGCTATAGTCCTTTAACTATTAATTTTTAAAAGGTTAACTTCTTAATGAAAAGCAGTGTATTACCTACTACCTTTTTGAGAGCCAAATATGTATACACAAACATAAAATGAAAAACATACATTATT
The DNA here is from genome assembly GCF_001890085.2 of Hipposideros armiger. Classification (NCBI taxonomy): domain Eukaryota; kingdom Metazoa; phylum Chordata; class Mammalia; order Chiroptera; family Hipposideridae; genus Hipposideros; species Hipposideros armiger. Next base: position 1,394,590 of record NW_017731827.1, read on the forward strand.
TCCTTTTTACTAAGTTTCAGAAATGTCAATTAACATTAAGTTAGAACGCTTCTAAAACTGGAAAGAGGGCAGTTTTAGAAAATCAAAAGTAAATTCACATTCAATAAAGATACCTGATAGCACATTAGTAACTCATAAATAACTAGAGATTAATAATAGATTAAACCTATTATTATAAGAATCATAAGGAATTTCTAAGAAACTTGAAAATTAGTTAGTTGGTATTTATCATTTGTCTATTAAATTCATTTTACTTTATTTCATTGTACTTGAGACTGGGCACCCTTGGGCAATCACTACCACCCCACATCACACCTTGCACTTAATAGAAGGTTCTTAAGTGCAATTGACTGATTTTCAGTACTAGTTAATGGAATTCATTTGAAATACAAATGATAAGTTGAAAATGCACTTCGGTTTGATTTAGTGGTCAAAATAAATCATTGATCTAATGCAGAAAACATGCTAATCCATATTATCCAATATAGTTCTGACACTCCACAGAAAGTTACAAAGATAATAACTATATCCAGTAGTATTTTCTATAAAACCTGGCATTTGAAAAGCACTTTGATCTATTTCCCAAATGCTAAGTCAAAGACAAAGAGATGGAAATAATTTATAAAAATAAGGTGACAGTAATCTACAATTAAAATAACACTTGGGGGCCGGCCGAGTGGCGCGATGGTTAAGAACTGGCTTGGGACGCCAGAAGGCCCCGGTTCGGATCCCACATGAGGGCCAGTGACACTGCCCTCCACAGCTAAGATGCTGAACAACAGCTCAACCTGGAGCTGCGCTGCCGTGAGTCGCTGGCGACGGCGTAGGCTGCAGCCCCCGTGGCAGTGGGTTGCCATGGGCTACCAAGCCGGCAGCCAGCCTGAGCGGCCAGCAGCCACAGTGATTGGCCATCCAGAAGCTGGCGACTGATGTGCCTCGCCTGGGAAGAGCGCAATGATGGTGCCAACTTGGGCCAGTGAAGCAACGTCCTCCACAACTAGACTGAAGAACAAAAATGACAGCAACTTGTCTGTTCCCCTTCCCCCAATTCCCCAGAACTGTTCCCATCCCCCAATTCCCCAATAAAAATCTTTAAAAAAAAAAAATTACATAAGCTTATAAAAAAAATGAATACTTAAGAATTAACCTAAGTAGTGAAAGAATTATAAAACAAAAACTATGAAACACTGCTGAAAGAAATTAAAGTAACATATATAAATGGAAACACATTCCATGTTCATCAATCAGAGGACTAGTATTGTTAAGATGTCAATACTACCCAAAGTGATCTACAGATTCAATGCAATCCTTATCAAAATCCCAATGACATTTTTTACAAAAATAGAAAGAATTATCCTAAAATTCATACAGAATTCCAAGGGACCCCCAACAGCCAAAACAATCTTAAAAAAGAAAAAAAACTGAAGGATTCACACTTCCTGATTTCAGAACTTACTACAAAGCTACAGTAATCAAAAGTGTGATAATGGCATGAAGACAGACATAGAAAATAGAAAGCCCTGAAATACTCGCATTATGGTCCAATGATTTTCAACAAGAGTGCTAAGACCATTCAATTGAGAAGGACAGTCTTTTCAACAAATGGTGCTGGGAAAACTGGACGTCCACATGCATAAGAATAAAGCTGGACCTTACTTAACACCATTAACTCAAAATGAAGCCAGGACCTAAACGTAAGACCTAAAACACAGGACAAAAGCTTTATGACATTGGATTTGGCAATGATTTCCTGGAAATGACACCAAAGGCACAGGTAACAACAGAAAAAATAGACAACTTGTACTTCATGAAAATGAAAAAATAAGTGCATCAAAAGACACTACCAACAGAGTAAAAAGGCAACCACAGAATGGCAGAAAATATTTGCAAATCCTATATCTGATAAGGGATTAATATCTAGAACATATAGAGAACTCCTAAAACTCAACAACAACCAAAAAAACAACCCGATTCAAAAATGGGCAAAGGATGCAAACAGACATTTCTTCAAAGAAGATATCTGAATGGTCAAGAAGCACATGAAAAGATGCTCAATATCACTAATCATTTGGAAATGCAAATCAAAACTACAACGAGATACCACTTCACACCCATTAGAATGTCTACTATCAAAATCAAAAACAGAAAACAAGTGTTGGAAAGGGTGCAGAGAAATCAGAACCCTTGCACACTGCTGGTAGAAATGTGAACGGTACAGCTACTATGGAAAACAGTATGGCAGTTTCTCAAAAGATTAAAAGTAGAATTATCATATGATACAGCAATTCCACTTCCAGGTATATACCTAGGAGAAATGAAGGTAG
>NW_017731827.1:1398583-1404828 GCF_001890085.2 Hipposideros armiger
AAAAAAAAAAATTACGGTTCACCTCATTAACATGTTACTTAAACTGTTACTATAATGTCTATAAATGTATGAAATAACATGGGAAACTATTTACAATACAATGTTATATTAAAAAAGAAAGCTATCAGATTGTATAATCATTATGATTTACAGTATGTTTAATGAAAAACAAACTATTGTCAGGGAGGAAAAATGATATATGGAACATATAATTACAACAGCCCTAAATTTTAATTTAAAATTTACTTTTTCTTCCAGGGACAAACTACCGATAAACACAACAACATGGATAAATCTCAAAATAATCTGAGTGAAAAAAGGATGGGGAAAAAAGTACCTACTGCATGATTCCTAATCCTATTATGACTTTTATATAACAGTCTAGAAAACATAAATGCATCCTGAGAGCAGACCAATAGTGGGGAAAAGTGGGAAAGAAAGTTACAAAGAGATATGAGCAAACTTTTTGGAGTGACGCACATGTTAATTTTCCTGATTGTGGCAAAGGTTTTCATGGGTATATACATAATGTTAAAACTTACCAAATTATACACTTTAAATAGAACTTTAGAAATATTTGAATCATAGGCACAATATGTATTTTATATCAAATATACATCAATAAAGCTGTTTTTAAAAATAAAGCATAAATAAATCATCAGTTCAACTGGTGTTATTTACTACTGGGGGGAAAATGGGTTGTTATTCTATGTTGAAGTACAGGACAATCAGGTAGATTTACATCCGGCTGGGCACCATTGCCTAAGGAGCACTGATCAACCCATGCTAAATTTTGTCTCTGTGAAGGGTCTCCACTGACATGTTGAAAAAGACATAAAAGCATGATTTTCTAGTTAGATGACATAGAGCTATCAGACGACAAAAATAAGCTCTATAAAATACAGGCTGGCTAAAAAGGATCATGAAATGGTAAGGCATTAAGAAATGATCTATTCAAATTAAGTAATTTATTTATAGGGATTTTTCATAGGCAGTTAATAGGAAAACTCTTCCAATCCCCTAGAATATAGACTGCTGCTCCTTGTAGTAAAAGCGTTATCCCAGAAAAAATTTTATTAAGTTTATCTCTGCAATTTTAAAAACACTGGCTTAAGAGTCATAAAAATCTAATTTCTCTAAATGAAATATATAAGCCAAAAATATACATGATAAATTTCATAGTTTTTCAGAAGCATGTCAAAAGTGAGTTATCAGTGAATGTATTTCAAATTAGCTCACACCTCTTTGGTTTTGCCATTTCCTCTCTACCATATAATATATATATGTACTGCCCTTACTAAAGTTTTAAAAATATTGGCTATATTCTTTGTTCATATGATCAATCGCTCTAATGCAATTATGGCTAATGAGGAATAATAACAAAAGTATTCCTCTCATTCCTGATAAATGTTCCAAGAAGAAACTAGGCTAAAATAAGTAAATAAATAAAAACCAGGGTATAACATGTAACAAGGCATTTAAAAGTTGAGTCCTACTTGACATATTTCTTTGATTATCAGCAGAGAGCCTATCTAAAATGGATGACACAGGGTAGAAAGCCTGCTTATCAGGCATAATAAAGTAAAATCTTTGTCTAATTTTTTAAGACTAGCCAGGAGTCTTTTTGCCTTTCAAAGAATTTAACCAACTCAAAGTGACATATGGGCACCATATGCTGAGGCAGGAGGAGGGAACTGAGGGTTGGCCTTTATTTTATGACACAGAAATGATGCTAGCGGACCTAGACGCTAGAAGAAGAATGATCGATACATAATCTTGGGGCTTAGACAAAGGGGGACTGAAACAGCAAAGCTGGTCAGCCACTCTCCTACTCATTCAGTCAGTGTGCACAACAACACTGCAAAGGTATGGCAGACTTAACATTTTAAGAATGGGAACAACGGATCCAAAAGTGAACACTATCATATTTTAAGGGAACTTTTTTTTACTGCCTAAAATCCCTTGTCTCTCCAGAATAAACACTATATATAACTCACACACCATTTTTTTAACTGACTGATGGACTACATATATGGAAGTAGCTTGAACAAGTCAAATTTGGTCTAACTCAAAAATAAATTCAAAATCTTAGATTCAAAACATTTCATTTAAACCGTGTAGCATGCACTGTGCTGTCATTATCATTCACAGGATTTTGATGATCTCCTCTCCAAAGTACTAAGTTTACGAAGTAACATGTCCTTATTTATGAGGAATCTTAACAACATGCCTATACTTTAACTCAGTAATTGCATTTGTAGAAAGTTATTCTACAAAAATAATCCAAAATACAGAAAAGGCTTTAAATTCAAATAACTTATTTCTAATAGGAAAACTGGAAACAACCTAATGCTTAACTCACCAAAATAATGTTCACATATATTAATTTTTCTCAGCAAAAACCGTTCCCCACCCAGTGTTCATCTCTGCAAACAGTACCATGTTCACTCAGTTGCTCAATCCAAGATCCATCACATCATCCTTACTCTTCATTCTCTCACATCCCTCGTCCAAGCTATCATCATATTCTATTTACTCTCCTTTCAAAATATATACCAGCCGTTCTCTGGTGGTCTAGTGGTCAGGATTCGGCGCTCTCAAAATATATACCAAATCCACTACTCATCTCTTTTATTGCTACCACGTTAGAGAAAGCCACCATCATCTTTTGCCTGTGTTACTACGACAACCTCTTAACTAAGGTCTCCATGCTTCTACTCCACCACCATAACCACCTGCCCGCGACAGTCTTGTCTCTGTATAGTGGCTACAGTGGCCTTTCAAAGGGAAATTCAGGTCTACCGCTCTTAAGTTTCCAATGGCTTTCCATCACATCTAGACTGAAACCCAAAATCTTTACCATGGTCTATAATGCCTCACAAAATCGGATGCTCCAGATACTTCTCTGAATTCTATCTTCAACCTTGCTATACTCTAGCCGCACTGGCTTTCCTTGCAGTTTGAAGACCACGTTAAGGATGTTGCTATCGCTGGGCCTTTGCATTGCTTGCTGTTCCTTCTACCAGAAATGCTGTTTGCCTTGAAATCTGCAAGACTCATTCACTCTCTCACTTCTTGGTTTTCTAATTAAATACCACTTTTTCACATAGAACTTCCTTGACAGCCCTAGCGAAAGTAGGATGTCCACTCATTTTCTATCCCTTTATTCCGCCTCATTTTCCGTGTTGTAGGCTCTGATTACTTATCAAAGCACGTATCACTACCCAGTAGTATACTGCATACACATGTGTTTACTGTCATTTCCAGCTCACAAACAAATACGCTCCATGAGGACTGAGGGTCTGGTTTGCACATCACTATATTCCCAACACCTAGAACAATGCCTGACACACATTAAAACTTACAAAAGATTTGTCAAATGTTGAGTGAGTATTAAATTCTTATAACAAAACAATGTAAAATCAATTATTATTTAAAAAGCGCTTTGAATAGCATAGAAAAGCCTAATAGTATCATGTAAACTGAAAAATTAGAATAAAATATCTTATACAGAGCCCACAACACACACACACACACACACACACACAAAAAGATTTTGGGGGAAGAAAAGCAAACTCTGGCCTACAAAAAGTTTGTGTCACTAAAAAAATTAAAGGTTATTTTTCAACATAAACTGAAGATTTCCAATTACTAGGGTGACCAGATAACCTATCATCCAAACTGGGTCCATTTTAAGAATTCAAAGGGGTTCAAAAAGTTATTAACAGGTATTTAAATGATCTACAATAGGTGCAAACTGAGATTCATTTTGGGCAAGCCAGAAAAAGTAATCACCTTACCCATCACCTGCAGGATAAAATTGTAACTCTTTAAGACGTTGCTAAAACCCCAAAAACCCACCTATCTCATCTCTACATCTGGTATAAAACCTAACACACATGCCGCACTGGACTACTTCATTAACCATGCCTCTAAATCTTCACTTCCTAGAAGGCCTTTTCTTCCCTTCTCTGACTAAAGTCCTATACCTTTCAGCTTAGTGTTACTTCGTCAATCAAGAGCCTTCTTCCACTTCCTTATAAATAGTACATTCAGATCTCTAATTGAAGATTCTTTTTTTAATTATAAAAATATTTTTAATTAAGCATAAGAAAAATAAACAAATTTTAGAGATTAACTTTTCAATTAAGATTCTTTGGGAAAATGTTTAAAAGGAATAAAATGTAACAGTAAATAAAAATTCAAGTTTAAGATTATGGATGAAATATTATGAAAGAAAACTTTATCAAAAATATTAGGATATTTTGAAATAAAAACAGTCAGTCTGCTATTATAAATACTTTCATTTTTATATATTCATCTAATCAAAAGTTCTTAACCTGGGGCCTAGGAGTGGCCTGATAGACATCTGTAAAATTCTGAAATTATATGTAAATACTGGGTATATGCTCATATGCTCTTTTTTAAGGAGAAAATGTTGCAACCATTTTAAGATTCTAAAAGTAATTAATAACCCAAAAGAAAAATAACCATTGCTTCATCATATAACCTTAGATTACAATTATTGATTTACTCATCTCCCTCACTACACTGTTTCTTTAAAGGACCACGTCATATTCCTAGGAATAAACAGTATGATGAACTAAAATATTAAAAAATATATGTCTGGCTCCCAAATGCTCCCTAAATTCTCTCAGGTTCACTGTAAGATAGCTAAAAACCTGCTTTTAATTTAATTACCTTTATCTTCTTTCTTTTAAATTTCCCTTCATTTATGAATTGGAATCAATCATTTAACATAAAAAATTAAATTTCCTCCCATTAAAACCAATATGCTCTTTTCTAAAATTTCTATATTTTTACATGTAATAGAGAAAAAAAAGTAAACTAAAAAAATTTTAAGTTTAAAAAAAAGTAAAATTTTAAGGAAGAATATCCAAAAAGAACATTAAAACTCAGTGTCCTAGAAGAAATCACAATACAAGGCAGAAGCGAATATTTATTTATATAAAAGGAGGAAAAGAAGCCAGGTGTGTGAACCAATCTATCTTAACATAATTTTTGTTTCATCACCACTTCTTAAATTAAGATGATGGGGGAAAGGACCTATTTACCTTATTATATACATCTAATTCTATAGGGGATTTTATTGAACCTGTTGCCAAAAATCTATCACATTCCAATCAAACAAACACTGCCTTTAACACTAAAGGCTCAAGTGCGAAAACAGATACGCAAAATGACAAACAGCCTTGAGTTACTCACCGTGCTGTAAACTGCCGAGACAGTAGGGGTGAAGATTCGATCCTCGACAGGCTGCTGCACAGGTCCTCTGGGAATTCTAGAAGAGCGAGTTAAGGACATGAGAACTCAAAAATGGATTGCTTTAGCAGTAAGAGAAAATTGCCACCACAAAAATTTTGTCAGTGACCCAAGGTTTGGCACCCAACTGGTGGGGTTATAAACGTACTTCTCCACAGAAACTGGAAAACAAAGTATTTCAAATTTCCTAAAGTGATTAGATCAATCTCTCCAAAAGTGACTCCCATGATAGACATTCCATGGAAACTCAAAACAAATAAAATTACACAAGACGCCCAACTTCAGGCCTATGAAGAGAACGTACCACCTTTACTTTCTAGAAAAAGAGACTAAGGAAATACAAGCAGGATATTCAGAAAGATAAAACTAATTCATCAACCTGGAAATTGCTGACAAAGGCCCTGTCTGTTCTGCTAACTACACAGAAATGATGGATACAATTGTTCCCTTATTTTTCTATTTTAGCTACTACTTTACCTCATATCTACCCACCAATTCCCCATTTTTAAAAAGAGGCTCTCCAACATAACTTAGTTCAAAATGTTTAAGTATGTTGTCAGGATATTCTGTTAAAAGACGAAAGACTATCATTTTATTCAGCTTCAAAATTGAAAAGATGTAATAAGCTCTCCCACGTGGTAAGGTAATATTTTTACTTTTTTAAGTATGACAACCAAAAGACTGGCACCAAAAGATTAATAGTAATTATCTCTGGATGGTAGGATTACATAACTGTCTTAAGTGCCGTTTCTACAATGAGTATAAATGATTTGTATGATTTAAATATATTTTTAAAAGAATGACTATAAATGTAGTAAACCCAGAATGAGACAGAATCCTTCCTTCATCCTAAGATATATTTACTACCGTATTTGCCGGCGTATAAGACGATTTTTTGGCCCTGAAAAATATGCCTCCAAGTGGGGGGTCGTCTTATACGCCAGGTACACTTCAGATAGACT
>NW_017731827.1:1406918-1408424 GCF_001890085.2 Hipposideros armiger
AATATCACAAGCTGCTCAAAATATGGTTGTCCCCATCTATAGGACAGAAATAAATTAGTAGCTCATCTCATAAGAGTCAATGCAGTGTCACTCTAAAAAGTCCCAAATTCTTGGCCCAAGTTGAATCATCTTCCCAATGACAAATAAATACTATTATAGACAGGGCAGGTAATGAAGGAAACCAAAGCACCTTATTTTATGGAGCAATTTTCTCCTTTAATTCTTAGTGGTTATAGTTGCACATCTTCATAAATATGCAAAAAATACACTGAACTGTACATTTGAGAAGTGTGGATTATATCTCAATTTAAAAATAACTTAATATTTTAGTGCCTTATAACTAGGCTGGTTATCTCCCTGCCCACTATAAAAGCCTAGATAAATCAGTATGAGATAGGTACTGCTAGGCATTTTCTCCAAAACAGATGAATTGAAAGAAATGTCATGCATGTAAAAGCTCTTTACACTACAGCTCACTTCCTCCTAATTCCGCTGACCATTAAGCCTATTACTAGCTCTCACCAAGATCTGTCTCTCCAGCATAAATCACTGGATGCTAATTTCCCTTTGAGCTCCAGGTAACAAGCAAATAGCTTCTCATAGCACTGCAATTCAGTGAGCAGTGTTAACATGCATGTGCAGTGCTCCAAAACAGGTTTTTATTTTTTAAATCTCATGACTGAAATACAGTAGCATAGCCACTTGACAATTCAGTGGTTCAAATTGCTACGATTTATATAGTTAGAAAATACAAGCAAAATAGTTAACAAGATTCAACAGATGATATGTAATAATTGAATTAAGACTCTAAGTAGAAATATAAATGCAAAAAGTTTCTGATTCCCCACTTTCTTTATCTAATAAAACATTAACAAATTTCAAAATTAAAAATGAAAGCTAAAAAGAGTATTAAAGCACAATAGACTCTAAAATGATTATTAAAATACTCACTACCGTCTCTCCACATTAAATGTCAACTAGGCAGATAACAAATTTTCAGCAACCAAATTTCATCAGAGAAATCCAGGATGTATGAGATTACAGGTGAGAGAGAAAAGACAAAACAAAAAAACCCTATGCTTTAGTCATTCAAAATGAGTAACACTGTACCAGTCTCTAGGCAGTTCTTTAAACTAGCAACTTCAGACAACAGTACAATGCATCCCATCGTCCCCTATGCACAAAGAACTAATTTAAAATACCACATTGAGAAGTAACAAAGCTAAAACATGTCATAAAAAACCTGCTTCATCCAAACTATATATGTGTTTGCAATGTAGAAAACATAAGCCTAACAAGTTTCAGGACAACAGCCCTTTGTATTAGCTTGTCAATTTTCAGAAATAAGACTACCCTTGGCTGACATAAAACTTTCTTTGAATTACAGTTCTGCATTGTGCTCATGTGAATGGTGGAAAACATGAGGCCATTCTTTCTTCTGCAAAGCCAACTGCTATAGGTTTTTCTAGCTAAGGCTGATTCTCACTCTGTGAGAATAAGTTCTCA
>NW_017731827.1:1409749-1411308 GCF_001890085.2 Hipposideros armiger
ATAAAATCTTTAAAAAAAAAAAAGTGAAAAGACAACCCACAGAATGGGAAAAAATATTTGCAAATCATATGTCTGATAAGGGATTTGTATCTAGAATCTATAAAGAACCCTTACAACTCAATAATAAAAATATACCCTAATTTTTTAAATGGGCAAAGGATCTGAATAGACATTTCTCCAAAGATACACAAATGACAAAAACTACATGAAAAGATGCTCAATATAATTAGTCACCAGGGGAAAGCAAATCAAAACCACAATGAGATAAAACTTCACATCCACTAGGATGGCTATAATAAAAAAGCCAGTGTTGGTGAGAATGTGGAAAAACTGGAAACCGCATACACTGCTGGTGGGGATGTGAAATACTGCAGCCACTCTGAAAAACAGTCTGACAGTTCCTCAAAAGTTTAAATACTGAGTTATCATTATGACCCAGCAATTTCACTCCTAGGTATATACCCATGAGAAATGAAAACATATGTCCTTGCAAAAACTTATGCATGAATATTTATTTATATGCAACTAAATTCAAAATAGCCAAAAGGTGGAAACAACTGTTGGTCAGCTGATGGATGGAAGCATACACAAAATGTGGTATATCAATACAATAACATTTTATTCGACAATAAAAAGAAATGAAGTACTAATACATGAATAAGCCTTGAAAACATGCTTAGTGAAAGAAAGTCAGTTACAAAAGACCACATATTATGATTCGATTTTTATGAAATATTCAGAATAGGCTACAAAGACAGAAAGACTATTATTAGTTGCTTAGAGCTAGGTTGAATAAACAGATAGAGAGCTGAACCTGAACAGATATATCTCCAAAGAATACATACAGATGGTCAACAGACATGCGAAAAGATGCTCAACATTACTAATCATCAGAGAAATGCAAATGAAAATCACAATGAGATATCACCTCACACATAGTCAAAATGGCTATTATCAAAAACAACAACAACAAATAAGTGTAGGTAAACAGGAACCATTTTGTGCACTGTTGGTGGCACTGTGAATTGGTGCCACCACTATGGAAAACAGTATGGAGATTCCTCAAAAAATTTAAAAAAAAAACTGCCGTATGATCCAACAATTCCATTTCTGGGTATTTATCCAAAGAAAATGAAAACATAACTCAAAAAGATATTCACCCCCAGATTCATTGCAGCATTATTTACAATAGCTAACATATGGGACAACCTTGGTATCCAGCAATAGATGAATGGATAAAGAAGAGGTGGTACATTTATATAATGGAATATTACTCAGTCAAAAAAAAATAAAATCTGGGCCGGCCGAGTGGCTCAGTTGGTTAAGAGCTCACTTGGGAGCGCCAGCTCTGAGCAGAAGGGACGCGGTTCGGATCCCACATTAAGGGCCAGTGATGCTGCACCCTCTATAGCTAAGATGATGAACAACAGCTCGACCTGGAGCTGGGCTGCTGTGAGTTGCCGGCGACGGTGTAGGCTGCAGTGGGCTGCCATGAGCCGCGTGAGTGGCTGGTGGCCAGCGAGAGCTGCTGTGAGCCGCAGTGAGCGGCTGACCAATGA
>NW_017731827.1:1411928-1413287 GCF_001890085.2 Hipposideros armiger
TAAGTGAAATAAGTCAGACAGAGAAAGAAAAATACCATATGATTTCACTTATATGACAAACCTACAAAACAAATCAAACAAATAATCTAAATGAAACTGAAAAAAACTCAGATACAGAGAACAAACTGATAGTTACCAGAGAGGAGGGGAATAGAGGGTTGGGCAGAAAAGGGCAAGGGGACTAGGAAGTACAAACTTCCAGTTATAAAATAAATCAAATGCGAAAAGGCCAGAGCTGTTAAAGGACTGTGCTAAAGGGTCATGAGATGAGAGGGAAGAGAATATGTAGGGAGTGACAATCACAGGGCTCGGAAACCTAAGCAGGTACATCATTGAGGCTGGGCAGGGGAGGCTTGGTTAGCAATAGGGATTCTAATCAGTGTGCAACAACGGCAGAGTGGAAACAAAGGAGGGACAGAACGTTAATCGTATTTTTAAAAGGCCCCTCTGATTATTGAGGAAGAATACACTGGAAGGGTAAAAGAAATAAGTTTAATATTTCATTTTATTATGAATTTGTGAATATAAAGGCTTAAATACAAATATAAATGTAAATTCACACATGAATCTAAAAAATTTTATCTTTCTTTTAAAAACTGTAAGGCTTTTTTTCTCTTATTCCGTTTCACCTCTAGTCATGGTAGAGTTTCTTTTTCCATTATCTTATTTATGCCTTGCTTTATTTAGTCCACCAAGAATGAGGTAGCTTACCGAATACATAATATAATACACACACACACACACACACACACACACACACATATCAGAATATTTAAATGAAAGTAAATAAGCAAATATGAAAAAGACTAACAGGCTATAATGTCCCACAATATTACAAAAGTTAGGCCATTAATTTGGCTCTGCACTTCCTGGTGGCCACAGTGAAAATATAAGGAGCAGAGGGGGCATTTGCATGTAGAAATTCCTTTAAGAATTAATATTAATTTTAAGGATTAACACAATATTAAAATGAAAAGTGTATGACCCATTTCAGACTATAACAAATTTTAAAGTAGAAACTTTAAAGTAAAACAAAGACACCACAAGCATGACAACCTATATATATATTTTTTTAATTTCTTAAAATGGCAATTTGATGATGAAGCAGACCAATTCATATTCAAATCCACTCAATTCTCTGCAAGGACTTTTTTTTTTTTTTTCAAGATCTCTAATTCAGCCAGATTTTACAACTTTTTCAAAATATTATAGTACCATATCTAGTATGCACTTTTGCTTTTTCCTTACTGTCTACATCCAGTCTATGTCAAAACACTTGACTTTCTCAAATTAGTAAGAGCATAACACTAAGACTGGCACTGTGAACCAATCTTACAGAATTATCTTTCTGGAAAAAAG
>NW_017731827.1:1414637-1416238 GCF_001890085.2 Hipposideros armiger
CTTATCTCCAAAGCCCCCTCCCCATGGAAAATTTTTATTAAATCTAATTTTCCCTCTGAAGAAAATGATCTGATGAATATCGATGGCAATACAAAATACCAACCATCAGCACTTCGAAAATATAATTACGTTCCTTCCATAGTCATCTTAATATGAAAGTACACTAGAAACAATTTTCATCACTTCATCTACTTGCAAATTCACAGCCAATAAAATAAGAACTGCAAAGCGTTCTGCAAGTCCATCTCACCCCCCTCTGAACCACCCAAGAGAGCAGGCCCTCTAGGAACACTTAATGAACATATATGATGATGGAGGTCAATTTTCGATCACAAAGCCCAAGATTGGATTAAGCTATCTTTAGCTTTTAGTTAAATTACCAACAACAACAAAAAAATACAAATTTTACATCACTATAATTTACTTTCACTGTTGAATAAAAATGTGCTAACAGAGAAAAAAATCCTATAAACTATCGCAACTCTAAACATAATTTCTTAGGACATAGACCCATGCGATGTTTCCTATCTCACTCTAGACATGCCCAATTCCCAGAAAGATGTTTTCTTTCTTAAAACAGTCAGCAGCATTTCTTTTCAACATAAAATCCTGAAAGGAAAGCATGTTACAATAAAAACTAGCAAACAGAAAGTTTTTCAGCAGATTTTATGTTCTTATATAAAATGGGCATAGCCAAATGACTTTCTTCCATAAATTCCAGGTCAATGTAATCACAATGTATCCAGTGTCACAGGTTTAAATTTAAGTCTTCCAAAAATATTTTTAAAACAATCAAATGTTATTCTTTAAAGAGGGCAGGTTTGGGCCAGCTGGGTGGCCCAGTTGGTTAGAGGCCAAGCTCTGACCAACAGGGTCATCAGTTCGATTCCCACATGGACCAGTGAGCTGCACCCAAGCTGAGCTGCCAACGGGTGGCCGGATGGCTCAGATGGTGAGAGCATGTGCTCTTAACAGCAAGGTTGCCGGTTTGACACCCACATGAGATGGCAGACTGCACCCTCTCCCCAGCAACTAGATTGAAAGCGGCAACTGGACTTGGGGCTGAGCTTGCGCCCTGCACAACTAAGAATGAAGGACAACAACTTGACTTGGAGCTGATGGGGCATGGAAAAACATAATTTCCCCTTCCCCAATTCCCCAACACTGTTCCCTTCCCCAATTCCCCAATATAAACTTTTTTAAAATAAATAAATAAAAATGGCAGGCTTATAAAGAGATTTTAAAATAAGTATGCGCAGTAAGATAAGAAAGGTACAAACACTTGGAAAACTGAAAAAGCACAAAAAGAGCAAAGGAGAGAATGATTTGAAATACAATATAAAACATACCAATAACCTGCTCTTACCTTTCTAAAGACAATGTTTCCAAGTCAAACGAGTTCATTATCTGATACGCACTTTATGATGAGTGTTAAATAAAAATAAATCCAAGGAGAATACCTAAATATTCTCCTACAGTGTAACAGATCAACTTTTCCTTATCCACAAATAGCACACTATAGCATAAAATATCAAATGATATTTTTATAAAAAGTAACTTCTAGTTGGTTCTGGTATATATGGGTACTTAACTTAATTCAA
>NW_017735901.1:0-1582 GCF_001890085.2 Hipposideros armiger
TAGAGTAAAATGTTAAAATTACTTATATATCTTCCTGGAAACATATTAGTAATATATAAGGATATAGGTGTGTACATGTATATGCATATATACTTTCTGTTACACAGATTGGATCATACTATACATTGTATTATGTGCTTTGTTTTTTTATTTAAAATATCACTAGTAACCTTTCCGTAGCTATGATATAGAGCTGTCTCCTTCCTTCCGGTACCTGCACAATATTGCATAATAGGAATGTCCCACAGTTTAATGTTGCGCCCACTGATAACCATGCCTATGCTGTCTCTTGAGCTTTCTTGCATGACAAAGCACACTACAGGGAACAGCCCTGTACATACAGCTCTGTGCACATGTGCAAGGATTTCTGTAGGAGAAATTCCTTGAAGTGGAATTGTTGGGTCAAAGAATATATGTGTGAGGGCGGCCGAGTGGCTCAGTTGGTTAGAGCGCATGCTCTGAGCAACAGGGTTGCTGATTTGATTCCCACATGGACCAGAGATCTGCGCCTTCCACAACTAGATTGAAGGACAATGATTTGACTTGGAGCTGATGGGTCCTGGTAAAAACACATTTTTACCCAATAAAAATAAAAAATAAAAAAGAGAGAATATATGGGTGTTTAAAACAGTAACAGATATTACCAAGCTGTCCTCTAAAATACTTCAGTTCCAACTTTCTCCTCTGGCATAGAAGAAGCCCACCTCCTCATCTTTGGGGTCTTGAACTTTTTATCCATGCAATAAGAGGGCTGGACTAGAGGATACCCAGGGTCCTTTGCAGCCCGAAACTTTCTAGATCTGTGACTTTTTCCTCCAAGATGTCCAGCTTAGGGAGTGGGACTGGGCCTCACACTTAAGTAGCAGATCTCTCTGTTTCATCCTCCTGCCACCCCTCCCCTCCGCTTTCTTCTTCCTCTCCAGGCCCATGAGAGTGGAAGACGAATAAGCCTGACAGTCAGCAGACTAGGTCCTGAGTTGCTGTGGGAACCCTGGAAGTCCTTCTCCGCCTGCCCATCCATTTTCCCACCTGGTTTAACAACTTCTGCTTTCCCTCCCAGGGCTCCCATGCTGGTCTCTTGAGATAACATCTTATGAAGTCCTTTGCCAAAAGCATGCCTTTTTCTGCCCCTGGAAGGAATTATTTTCACTTGTTCCGAAGAAGAGTCTCTGCATGTACTTGTAACTCCTGCCAAGAAACCTGAGAGGCCCTGAATTCCTCAGCGCCTGGATCCCAGAATCGCTTAATCTGCTGGCTGCTCCCTTCCAAGGGGCGCTGAGATGATGGAGTTATGAGCTGCTTAAAGGCTTAGAGAGTGTCAGTTTGAAGGCAGGAGAGAGTGAGGGAGCGTCTGCCGCCACTTGGCTCGACCTCTCAGATGAAAGAGTTTTGGGAGAAGGGAGTGTTTACAGAGATCAGCGCAGACACCCTGGAGGGGCCAGAGTTCCCCTCGGGCTTCTCCAAGATGACAGCCAATTGACATCATCAAAGCCCCCAGGAACACTCGGACTCTTTTCACCCCCAAGTCACTTAGCAGCGGGATTCTCAGAGCCTGGAGGCTCGTGGGGATTGGGAGGATAGT
>NW_017735902.1:0-2483 GCF_001890085.2 Hipposideros armiger
CGGTCATCTGAGCCATCAGCTCTGAAGTTTCCTCCTTTGCTTTTGTAGGAGGTTCCCATGTGGTATAAATACTTTGGGGCTGTGGACAAGGGTCTTAGGGACTCCTGTGTCCCAGGGGAGCGAAGCTGAAGCCGAGATGGCCCTGGAGGCAGGCTGCCCAAGCTGTGATGTATCCAGGAGAACAGACAGCCTGCACTCAGGAGGGGGCCTCACGGTGTGGCTGTGGTCTGCCTTATCCCTCCTCCAGCTCTGCTTAGGGCTGGTCACCCACGTGCCTGGGGAGTGGAGGAAATTCCTTGTCACCAACTTGCAAAACAAAAATCAATTAGTTCCTCCCCGGGTGCTAAGCAGATGGAAGTACAGGAGGCATCAGACCTGTAGCTGGCCTCCGTCCTGGGGCCTCCACGGGAGGAGGCAAGGGAAGCAGCTGGACAACTGTCCCCAGGTGTATCCAGGGGGAAGATAGCCATTTGTCACACACGTGCCACCCAAGGCGGAAATCCCCTTCAGCGCTGTCAGCAGTGGAGTCGACAGGTTGGAACTCACACAGGTCTTTGCAGTAGCTCCAGGGTTTTCCGTGCAGTGAATCCTTCGCCTGTGTCAATTCAGGTCCATCTCTTTCCTGAGCTGGTCGATTGTTCTCAATGTCCCAGCTCTTCCACCAAACCTCTTAGTCCAGGAGTAAATGGGCTGTAAACAAACATGTCAGGACGTGAGAGGAACTGCTATTTAAGGCACAAGCGAAGCCGGAGGAGCTCTGCAGAGGGAGCTGGGAGATGGAATTGGGGCGCCTGCCGTCTCTGATGAGCTCGGATATCATTTGCAGCGAGAGAGGCTATGTGATGCTGATGGGACTCTGGGTGACAGACGTGGGGCATGCCTAGGGCAAGTGCGACACCCTGAGGGAGCGCATGGGCATTTGCCTGATGCTTTGGGGTGACTGTCAGCCCCTTCCTAGCAGATGAAGNAGAGCTCCCATCTCTCCTGTACCTGGTTAAACAAAGCCACCCAGCCGGGCCGGTACATGTAATTTCTAAGTGAGAACAACAACTCATCAAACGGAGCGGTTTGCAATTGCCTGGGATGAAACTATTTTCTTTTCAATCTTCCCTGGAAAGTGACAGATAATAACCAGCCCGGAGATTGTAATATTATTAGGGCCAAAAATAAAATAAAACCCCTTAACTGCTTCCTCTTACAGAGTGAGGCCAAATCTTCTTCAATTCATTTAAATAAAGTGATTGTTTTCCTTGCTTATTATCTTAAATTCCCAGGAAGCTGCCTTACCTTCCCTCCCTCGGAATCAGGGGAGCATCCTGCTCTCCCCTCTCCTAGTGGCTCCCAGCAGGTCACTAATCTCCGATGTGTCTCCCATTTCACAAGCGTCCTGCTGAAACCCACCAGCAAGAAGCCAAGCATTTATGAAACCACTTCCAGCAAGCTTGCTTCCAGGCCAACCCCTACCCCTTACATTAAATGAGATCCTACACACAGGGACACAGAGCTAAGCCTGGCATAGAGCAAGTGCTCACCTAATGTATAGTGTCATTGTTAATGCTATTGCATTTGGGGCATTTGAATACCGTGGCTCTTGCCATGGTAAAACAACATGTGTGCTCAGGCAAGTCACTATGCACTGTGCCTCAGTTTCTCCAGCTGTGAAATGGGGAGAGAAGGTGTGGACAGAGCAGGCCCAGAGCAGGGATCATTGTGCTGGCATCTCTTCCTGGGGGGACATGATGATAGCGCCTGGGCAAAGGGTCCATGACCTTGAAGCCCCCATCATTCCCTTATTCTCTATATATTGTACATAGAAACATACAGACCGGCAGGTGCAAATTCAGCTGATACGGACCATTTAGTTTACGCAAAACCTTTCTCTTCCTAGCAGTTTATTCCTGATGATTCTCTGAGTGTAATTTGCCTCTTTTATTCTCTTTCTTCTTCTTACCTATTGTGGTGACTCAGGTACTTCTGTAATCTTGGCAACGCTACTTTTCCCCTTTTAGGGTTTTTGCCCACTTTTTAGGGTCGTGGTGAATATTCCAGCTGACCTATGAGCAGGGCCGACCCCGTGGTGGACACCCCACACATGGCAGCTATTGTAGCGGTCATGAAGCCTAATGTCATAATTCTTACTCTATTTTCACAAGCCCACAACCCCTGACCTGCAACCTGGAAATCCAAAGAGATCTGAAAATGGAAAGGATTTTTTTTGTTTTGTTTTGGTTTTTTTTGAAATTTTATTTGCTAGCCCAACTGGAACTGACTTGAACTGACTTGGAGGCAAAACCCAGCCTGAGCCAATGGGAAGTTATTTATGGTCTTTTATTGATCTCACTTAGTGTTACTATCCAGACATTTCGCTGCAGAAATATTGATGTGGGTGATTATGGAGTGATTCTTCAGCCCCCTGGGTGGGTTATGGAATTTACTGCACAGGCACCATATCACCTTCCAGAAGGAGAATGAGGCCTGAGTTC
>NW_017735903.1:0-1526 GCF_001890085.2 Hipposideros armiger
TTTTTATTCTAGCATTCTTCACCTCTGTTCTTCCACCTGCTCCTTCCAATACGAGTACAAACATGTTTGGGGAGATCAGAGGCAATCCTTGATCTGGAACCTATACAGATATATACAACTAGAACTTTCACACGTGCGTACATTGATTCTCCTAGAGTGGCTTTTTATTTACTAGATTCAGACTCTCTTTCAGCCCCTGGGGGAGGGGGAAACTCCCCTGATTCTGCATAGTAGAAGCATTCTCTGCCTCAGTCTCTGCTTTTACTGCCAGATGGTGAGCTTCCTAAGGGTTAGGAGACTTTCTTACTCATGTTTATGCACCTGGTGCCAATACAGGGGCAGGTAGTCCATGCATGACTGATGTTTGGTTCATGGGTTGGTTGGCTGGTTAGAAGTTAGCTGGTTGGAAGCAGGAGACAGAAACCTGGTCACAATGGATTGAACAATGTTTGGGTGACATGGAAGCAGAAAGAAAGCATAGCCTACTCTTTCAAGAAATTTGGCTGACAAATATACGGTGATGGAAGGAGAACTGACTCTGGGTGGTGAACACACAATGTGATATACAGATGATGTACTATAGAATTGTACACTTTAAATCTATGTAACTTTGCTAACAATTGTCACCCCAATAAATTTAAATAAAAAAGGAAGAAAGAAAGAAAGAAAAGAAACTTGGCTGACAAATTCTTGGGACCTCTCCTATGATATTCAACATACTTCATTAAATATTTATTTGGCATAACCTCACTTCTAAATCTGTTGAGAGCAGAGCTGGTATCCTTCTGCCTCCCTGTTCTTTGAAGCATGAACAGAGAACCTTACTTGTAATGGGCACACAATAAAAATGTGTCCAATTTGATTGAATAATTCCCCAATCCTGTTTCCAGTCCTCCTTTTCTTTGGTTTCGCGGTAAAAGTTGAAAAGGGTTATTCTCTTCTGGAAACTCCCCTCCCAGGCCTCTGTGGCTCTACCCTCTCCTGGTTCTTATTCCGCAGTGCTCAGTATTTCTGTCTCCTGTTCTTCTGTCAGTCTTGACATGTACACACTCCTAGACTCCATTCTCAGCCCTCTCTTTTTCTCCCTTTAAACTCTCTTTCGCTAGAAATACCATTGCTTAAATGATTTCCTCTACATAGATGATTTCAAAATATTGGGTTGTCAGAAAAGTCATAATGTATTTTTTTCTCTGTTTTTCATTGCAAAAATGCGTCATGACTTTTCCGATAATGATCTCAAGCCCTGACACCTCTCACGTCCTCTCTCTCTCTCTCCTCTCTCCTCTCTCTCTCTCTCTCTCTCTCTCTCTCTCTCTCTCTCTCTCTCTCTCTCTCTCCCAAGCTGCCTTCAAGGTAAACAAGAAACAAGTCTCCATGAGGGGAGCATGCGTGCAGGTTGGAACACTCAGTCTCCCTCAGTTCAGCCGTTGGAGATGGTGAGGGTACAGGAAGGAAGGAAATTTCAAACTTAAACATCAAGTTTTCAATGTAGGGGACTAAGATGGTGTTGGCCGCAGGCCTCACTC
>NW_017735904.1:0-1581 GCF_001890085.2 Hipposideros armiger
GGGTATTTTCTATATATCTCAGAAGTACTGTTAATGATATTAAACATCAGGTTATTCGGGATTATACGATCCATTGGGAACACAGGGTTCCAAAGGAATTAGAGTATAAAATACAAAAATAGGCCTAAGACATTCAGACTTCAGAATTGACTCTGATGACGTAGCTTGATTAGGAGTCATGACAATGGAGGAGAATATAGGTGAAACCTTTTGAGAATCATTTAAGAGTCATACTCCACTGTATTTGGATATGAGTGTTAAGAGGAAGGGGATGACTAGTTCTGCAGGATAGACAGGTTAGGAAAAAACTTGATCTTACAGCAGTAGGGGTGATGACAAATATGGATCCATTAGAACTGGGATCTCTGAAGACAAATGACTCATGCCTGTTTCTCATTGCTGCCAACCTTGACAATGCAGGTGACCTATAAGAGGAGATGACACTTTTTGCCATAAAACAGTATATGTCTGGCCAAGAACTGAGTGAAGCTGAAATACACACACACACACACACACACACACACACACACACACACACACACGTGTGCACTGTGGGCTTGGTTGCTATCCTACAACAACAATGTGCACCAGCGGATCAGTGACAATGTGCACAAGCTACAGTGGTGCCTTGCCACACTATACCAACATTCACAGCATAATGGTTTCTGCTTAATTTCTTTATTCCAAATCTCATAAAACAAAACAAAACAAAAACTTCTCTTGGGGACAAATATAACTAAAAATCATACAAGAAAAGTGCTTTTGGAAAACAAACATAGTTTCACTTTAGCTATGTTGACACATAGAAGACAGGCTTTGGGTCTTCACATTTAGTTTCCGACTTCTTGTGGAAGGAAAGATTATCTAAAGAATGAGTCTACACTAATTAATGGACAGGGGCTAAAAGGAGTTGTTGGCTGGCCAGGATTTTAAAAGAAAAAAATTGGGAACTTGCTGAAAGGTAAACTATGGGAGAACTATTTATATGGATCTTTCAGAATGGTAAAAAATATAAGATATCTGTGTGCCACATGAAAGCTCACCAAAAGGCAGTTCAACAGTAATAGACATTTCATAGTCTAATGGAAAATATTATTTTTTCTAGTGGATCTCAATCAGGTTCACTCTCCAGCCATCCTGCTGTTTGTTCAATGGGTTTATTTATAAGCTCTCTGGGGTAGCAGGAATGGAGACTGCATTGGCTCAATAACATGCATTTCCCTTAATTAAGGTTAATCTGGCCACCTACTGCTGCTGCTGGGTGTTAACTGGTAACAGTAGAGGCCAATGCCCAGCTAGTCCCTGTTGATAGGTTGATTACATTTGACCCCTTTCATCATGGAGAAGGCTGTGATTTGTCCTATGAGAATATTCCAGAGAAGGATTCCCTTATTTCCCTTATCTCTTCAAAAAGCTTCTGCTTGACTCTCATTCAGACTTAATTTTTTTTTTTTGCATTTCCTGGCTTCCAAAACCACAGATTGCATTTATGGTGAAGAAAATATAGCAATACATTCATACCTACAGAATCCACTGTAGTGGCTTCAAAGAACACTAAAATGTTTTGTTGAGGGACCAGTT
>NW_017735905.1:0-1580 GCF_001890085.2 Hipposideros armiger
TTTTAAGATTTTTATTGGGGAATTGGGGGGATGGGAACAGCGCTGGGTAATTGGGGGAAGGGGAACAGACAAGTTGCTCTCCTTTTGTTCTTCAGTCTATTTGTGGAGGACGTTGCTTCACTGACCCAAGTTGGCACCATCATTGCTCTCTTCCTGGGCGAGGCCGATCAGTCCCCGGCTTCTGGACGGCCACTCACTGCGGCTGCTGGCCACTCACACTGGCTGCTGGCTGCATGCGGTAGCCCATGGCAACCCACTGCCACAGGGGCTGTGGCCTATGCCGCCGCCAGCGACTCACGGCAGCCCAGCTCCAGGTTGAGCTGTTGTTCAGCATCTTAGCTGTACAGGGCAGTGTCACTGGCCCTTGTATGTGGGATCCGAACCGGGGTCCTCTGGCATCCCAAGCCAGTTCTTCACCATCGCACCATCGCACCACTCGGCCGGCCCTTTGCAGTCTTCTCTTGACGTTTGTCTTTCTTGGCATAAAAGTCACCCCAAATCTGTCAGAAGCAATGGCTACCAACAGCCACAATACAGAGGAGTGAATGGGAGAAGAATCGAAGAGGTTTCTTCTTCTTTTTTTGGGCCAAGGGAAGCAGGAGGCAATCAAACAGAATATTTCAATAATTCATTTTTCTGTTTCATGTCCTTCATCTTCTAATAGAATGGAATTTAAAAAAAATCTGTACAGAGAGCACCTTATCTTATAAATCTCATTTCACTCGGCTGTAAACTTCTAACTGATGGAAGTCTGTCTTTTCTCTCCCCATGTTTTGAATAGTGTCTTGTATCTTGACCTCTCAAATATTAAATCAGTTAAGTCTTAGAACAACGAGTATTCAAAACATTGTTTTGTTTTGTTTTTTTTTCCGTAACATACAGGGTCTTTTTGCTTCCCAGTGAAGATAATGAAAGGTCTTAATCATATCATAGGTGCCAACTTTTCATTTTCCTGGCTAGTGCCCCGGTACTAAATCCAAATCAAAGCCTTATTGCAGAAAAGTTAAGTTGCTAGATGACCAGAGTAGCAGGTCATCTCAGCCATCTTCTGCCAGCTCCCACAGACAGGAAGATTGCTCCATAAAGCATGTTCCTTGATGCTCATCCAATCTTATTGTAAGTGGTGAAAGTAATGTTCTAACAGTCTTTCCTTTAAGAAGTATTTTATTACCTTCAGTCTAGACTTTCAAAGTCTGAAGGACAGCACTCACACAACTCTGACTAAAATTTGAGGGGCCAGAAAATTGCAAATACAGGATCAGAGCTCATTGCAGTAAATGAGGCAGTTTGGTTACTGTTAGTCATGGAGCCAAACACATAGCAGGACAACCCTGCCATTAAGATAGGTGGGCAGATAATCATCTGACCTTCCTCTAAGATCTTAGAACACCTTATCTTGCTGGCACACAGGAAAGTGTTTAAATTGAAGTCGCTAAACTAAATTGTGTGTGTGTGTGTGTGTGTATATGTGTGTGTACATACACTATTTATGATTTTTAGGAAACACAGAAGAAATGGGAATATATATATATATATATATATATATATATATATATATATATATATATATATATATATAT
>NW_017735906.1:0-1519 GCF_001890085.2 Hipposideros armiger
TGGTTGAGTTTTGGAGATTTTACAACAAGTTGAAGATGGAAGACCAAACTGCATTTTTGCCATATTTTACTGTTTTACTTCCAAAAAGGGAAGAATGCACATCAAGCTTGTGAAAAGTTGCATAAAGTTTATGGTGACAATGCTCTACAAGAATGTCAGTGCCAGCGATGGTTCATGAAATTCTGTGCTGGTGATTTTGATCTCAACGACGCTCCTCAGTCAGGGAGGCCCACCGAGGTTGATGACAAAAAAAGAAAGGCGTTGATCAATTCAAAGCCACATTACATGACATGAGATATTGCAGAAACATTGAACATCCATCACTCAAGCACTCACAACCACCTGAAGAAGCTGGGATACATAAACAAGCTCAATATTTGGGTTCCTCATGAACTCAAAGAAGTTAATTTGACGGCACATATACACATCTGCAATATGCTCATTAAACGTGAAGAAAACGATTCTTTTATGAGGCAACTGATAACTGGTGATGAGAAGTGGATTGTTTACAACAATGTGGTGCACAAATGGTCTTGGTCCCGACGTGATGATTTGCCTCAAATGACATCGAAAGCAGACATTCATCAGAGGAAGGTGATGCTCTCCGTGTGGTGGGATTTTAAAGGTGTCGTGTTTTTTGAGCTCCTACCAAGGAACCAAACAATCAATCCGAATGTGTACTGTTGGCAATTGGACAGTTTGAATGAATTCATCATCCAGAAACATCCAGAGCTCATTAATTGTAAAAGAGTTGTGTTCAATCGCGACAATGCGAGACCACACACAAGTTTGATCACCTGTCAAAAATTATTGGAGCTTGGATAGGATGTGTTGCCACACCCACCATACTTGCCTGACCTTTCACCATCAGACTTCCACTTGTTTCGCTCTCTTAAAAACTCCTTGCATGGCATAGCATTCAATTCAGATGAGGCTGTAAATCAGCACCTTGTTCAGTTTTTCTCAAATAAAGACGGTCCTTCTATGAATAAGGAATTATGTAGCTCACTGAAAGATGGCAAAAGGTTATTGAACAAAATGGGCAGTATATCACTGATTTATTTTTTTTTTCTTATATAAATAAATCACCTTTGAAAAACATAGGCAAAATACATCATGACTTTTCCAACAACCCAACATATGCCAAGAGAGAACCCTCTCTGAAATTTCCCTCTTTGACATTGCACTCATTTTCTATCATTGTCTGTGATATTGTGATTTAAAATTGTCTGTGATTATTGTGATTTATATATATATATATATATATATATATATTTTTTTTTTTTGATCTTTGTCCCAATTTCTGGCACGGAGCTCCTAAAACCCATTGAATTTCTTTAGTGATGAGAGTGATAAAGGTGTCTTTAGTTATCTTAATGAGGTAACTTTAGGAAGGAAAGCACATAAGGATGAGAGTTAGTTGCCAGAAGAACCAACCATGTGATTTGAGTTTTGGAACTTTCAGTCCCACTACACTGACCCTCTGGGAGGGGAGTGGGGCTGAAGGTTGAATCAGTCA
>NW_017735907.1:0-1579 GCF_001890085.2 Hipposideros armiger
GAGCTCTGAGCAACAGCGGTTCGAGTCTAGCCCGAGCTGAGCAGCCGCTGAGCTGCCAACAGGTAGCAGGATGGCTCAGCTAAAAAAAAAAAAAAAAAAGTCTTCAGCTTGACGAATTTTCACCACGTGAACGCACTCTGGGAACCTGAACCTAGACCTAGGAATAGGACACTGCTGGCACCCAGAGCCCTCTCATACCCTCTTTAAGTCCCTTTCCTCCCAAGGGTAACCATTAACCTGACTTCTAACACCATGTTTAAGTTTTGCCTGTTTTGGGGGGCTTTACATGTGTATATGTACTTTTATGTGTGACTTCTTTTGCTTAATGTTAGGTTTGTAAGATTCATTTATGTTATTGTGTATAGTAATGTTTTGTTTATTCTCGTTGCTATATTGTATTTCATGAATTAGTATACCAGAGTTTATCCACTCCCTTAATGGAAAATTCTCGAACAGGTTTTGGGTTTTTTTTTTTAAGTTAAATTTTTATATTGCCCTGACCAATGGCAGAGAAGAGCAGGACCATTTTCCCCCACTAAGGAACTGGGTACCCACTTTATTTACAATTATTTTATAATTAGATTGACATTTTGTAAGATGGAAGTCTCTGTAACCCTGACATTATTTAAATGCCTCTTTTCACTCATATGAAAGACGGAGCAAGGGCCAATTATTTGTGTCACTTGTTTTCTTCAATCTTGTTTTCAAGGAGGCTTAACATTTATTGTCACTAAACTGTCCAAATCCAAAATATTTCCATAGTCTCTGCAACGATCATGTTCCATCACCCACACTGCCTAAAAATACCCTGATTTCCATCATTTAGCAGAACCACGAAGGCCATTAGGTGGCAATAAAATCCCATAGCTTCCCTTCTGTACATCAGCACGTTCCTTTGATCAATTAGATTCGGGTAGGTTGGAAGTGAAAAATGAAGGGAATAAAATTTAAGCCGTAAATCCTTATCTTTCCCACAAAAAGCACTGAAAAGCAACAGTTAACGAGAAAGAAGCCCAGTCATGGAAGGCTTTTCTGCCCTGAACTCAAGTTAATTATTACCCCAAATTCATCATTAATTTGTTAATCAAAATGTTTCTGTGTACTTCTCCATGAAAATATCATCGATGATGGTCCTATCCCATCTCAAAACACATGTCAGTATCTGTGTCGCTAAGGTAAAAACAGTTCTGCATTTGACTCAGATTAAATTTATGTTTAGAGTAGATTACAGCTCTTAGTGCAGAAAGGTGCTTTTAAATAATCTCGTTTACAGTACACACTCCATTTCGGGATTTTTCAGAAATGGTAAGACATTTCTCCTCATGCCTGCCTCCGATCCAAGACCCTCATTTAGAAATCTGAGAGAGCTTCCATCAAGATGACAGAATAGGTAAACCCTGTGCTTGCCTTCTCTCTTGACCATCAAAATTACAACTAAATTGGGCCGGCCTAGTGGCGAGGTGGTTAAGAACTGGCTTGGGACACCAGAGGGCCCCGGTTTGGATCCCACATATGAGGGCCAGTGACACTGCCCTCTACAGCTAAGATGCTGAACAACAGCTCAGCCTGGAGCTGGGCT
>NW_017735908.1:0-1579 GCF_001890085.2 Hipposideros armiger
GTTGCCTCTATTTCCTCTAGTTCCACTGATTCAGGAAGCTTCTTCTGTTCTTTTATTTGGGATGTTTTTCTTTGTTTCCCCATTCTGGCTTACTCTTTGTGCTTGCTTTGATGTATTTGGTAGATCCTCTAGGTCTCTCAGTCCTTTCTGGGTGGACTTATGTGGTATGTGTCCTTTATATTTGAATTGCTCAGTCTCCTTATTCTCCTGTGCATGTGTACCAGAGGTGTTCCTTTTGTTGTGTGTCTTCTCCTGTTGAAGTTGAGCTTTGATTGCTTTTGGCTTGTCAGGCTGACTCCCAGGCTGACTAGCTGTGAGGATTAGCTGTGTCCACAGTTTATGAGCTTCTGTGTTAGGGATGACACCTCTGATGAGGCTTGGACCCTATCGGCCTGTAGAGATTTCCCTTTAGGTGTGACTCTTGTAAGTCAAACCTGGTAATGCCCTGGTTTGGTCTAAAGTTAGATTCCCGGTGTGATGATTCTTGAGCCTCTTTGGCTGGACCCTACTGCAGAGCTATTTTAGAGCAAAACAGATTAATAAGCACGACCACAACGGCCACCAAAATAAACCAGATACTCTCACATGTAAAAAACAACCAACAACCAACACTAAACCCGCAGAGAAATATCAAATATACAAAAAAAATGCAGAAAAATGGAAAGGAGGTGGAAAAGTAGAGCCTTGAAAAGAAAGAGGAAAAGAAGGGGGAGAGAGAGGGGAGACAAAAAGGAAGAAGAAAGAAAGAAAGAAAGAAAGAAAGAAAGAAAGATACATGTCTACACACCCATAAATATAGACATATATATATACATATATGTACTTATATAAAAAACTAAAAATTATAATAATGAAATAGAAAAAACAAAAACACCCCAAATAAACAAATAAAAAAACACCCCAAAACACCCAAAAAAGCCAAACAAATGAAAAGAAAAATAACACGCCAAAATACTCCAGTGCCAGACTTGGCTAAAGTCCACCAAGCTATCTCCAGGCTGTCCTCTGCTGTACAAAAGCTCCTCTGCGTCTTGTGGGGGCAGAGCTGGCCACCTGGCGACTAGAGTGACCCTGGTGATGCAGGTCTAGAAGAATGGGGTTATGAGGTGTGACTGGTAGTTTCTACAAAGTCAATACTATTTCTGCTCTTGCCTGTCCAGAGGCACACTGAGAGCTGCGCAGCCAGAAGGCTCCATGTGCGTCTTCTGACACTGTTTCCACTGGAGGCTGTGGGGGGTGTGATATTTCTGAGCCACTAAAAGCCACCTGCCAGGAGTCCTGCAAGTGACTCAGCTGCTGAAGTTTCCCTGCCTCCCAAGCCACGCAGGGAAGGTGGGGGAGGGGTAGGTAGGCCCACATTTGGCAGCCTCTTCCCGGCTGAGTTCCTCAACCCCCTGGGAGTAGAAGCACCTCTGTAATCTGACATTACTTCTCCATTCAGAGGTCAGCTTAAGACTCTGGGATGGCGGGGGCCAGAGTTTCTGAGGGAGGGTGGGGGTGGGTTCTTATTTATGCAGTTGTTTCTTGCCTTCTGTCTGAGAAATATAAAAAAGGAGAGAGAAAAAAGAAGTCCTGCCAC
>NW_017731828.1:0-1000 GCF_001890085.2 Hipposideros armiger
ACACTAACAAAGTGTTATCAAACTTTGCCAAACTGATAAGCAAAAAAAAAAGAACTTCATTGTACTTTAAATTGTCATCTGTGCATTCAGTTAGATAGAGCATCTTTTTACATGTTTTTTTTAGGGCTATGACCCCACGTCCAGGGGCCAAGCCTTGGGCACAAGGGCCCCCTCCCTTCTCCAGTCCACTGAGCTCCATCCCAAGGTGTCAAGTCAGGTACGATGCTTCTTCCCAAATGGCAGCCTTCCCACGGTGATGTGTAAAAGCTTTCTTGCTTCTAAGTGTTAATATTTTTTCCAGTGTTAAAATAACACATGACCCAAACAAAAAACAATATATGAAGGGAAATTTAAGTGACTGTAATCGCCTGGCCCAGAAATAAATAAAATTTTTATGTATTTCCTTCCAGTCTATTTTTCTAAGCATTTATTTGCTTTTTCTTTTGAAAATTGTATTTTTAATTTCACTGAAAATACAGGTATACATTCTCATAAAAAAGAGATTGGACAATTCTGCTTTAACAAGGAAGGAAATTCTGACACAGGCTACAACGCAGATGAACCTTGAGGATATCATGCTAAGTGAAATAAGCCAGTCACAAAAGACAGATACTATACAATTCCACTGATATGAGGTTCATAGAGGGGTCAATTCATAGATACAGAAAGTAGAGTGGTGGTTGCCAGAGGGGGGGAGGAAGAAATGGGGAGTTGTTTAATGGGTATTAGAGTTTCAGATTTGCAAGATGAAAAGAGTTCTGGAGGTTGGTTGTACAACAATGTGAATGTACTTAACACTATTGTACTGTACACTTAAAAATGGTTACGATAATAAATTTATGTTGTGTATATCTTACCACAATTCAAAAAATCTTTTTAGTTTAAGGAATAGATTTGTGGGCCGGCCGAGTGGCACACTGGTTAAGAGTTGGCTTAGGATGCCAGCTCTGAGCAGCAGGGCCCTGGTTCAGATCCCACATGAGTGTGACAGTGACACTGC
>NW_017731828.1:3251-6761 GCF_001890085.2 Hipposideros armiger
AGTTACCTGATTTTTATTTTGATTTTGACTTTGATTCTATGGGAGCTCCTGGCCTTTCATGGCCTTTGAGCTATTTTACTACTCTGTCAATTGTAATAGATAATTTTGCAATGCAAAATAATTATCTATTGATATGCAAATAATAATCCATGTTCCTCTCCCCACTCCATACAAAAAGACAGTTTCATATGTATAAATTCATTTCAAAATTCCTTTATTCCATAAAAATGTGTGCTTCTTTGACTTCTTTTGTAACATTTTACTGGTTCCCTCATTCACAATGAGTTAAAAAAGATATTTAATACATGTTCATTTTATATTTGTGAGACATGATTTTACCTTAAGAAAAATTATGCCTTAAAGCATAATCTATTAAAAGAAGTATACTTTTCAAATCACTGAAGTCTGAAAATATCTTTGTTCTACCTTCACACTTGATAGACTGGCTGGGTATAAAATCATAGGCTAAAAATCCACTGCCATTTTGACTCTTGTTTCTTTGCTAGTGACTAGTTTCTAACACGCTCCCTATCTTTCCTGGGTTTTTGGTTGTGGGGATTTTTTTTTTCTTTATCCATGGAATTCAGAAACGTCATGATAATATGTCTTCATGAAGGTCTTTTGCATTCATTTGTCATGCATTTCAGTGGACTTTCACATCTAGAGACACCTACCCTTCAGGTCTGGAAATATTTTTATATTATTTCTTTGGTGATTTTCTCCTCTTACTTGCCTCGTCTCTCTTTCTGGAATTCCTTATATTTGGATATTAACTGCCTATATTGATCTCATTTTTCTCTTTTTGTCCCACCCCCATTTTCATCATTGTATTAATTTGTTTCCCTGTTTATTAATGAGATTGAGGAGCTTTCCATATTTAATTGACCACTTCTCAATTATTTTTTTACTAAATAGAATTTTGATGTAAAACAACTGAATATAAAACAATAACTTGTTAGTATATCATGACATTTCAAAGGATTCCAACTTTAAGCAAGGCTTACATATATCACCTAGATAAAACTGGTGCCTTGTTTTACTAGCCACATAATTCCTGACATTTTATACATAGTCTGGCACCTAATAGTTGCCAAATATATCCTTGTTGAATAAATCTTCAACTCATATAGATCACTACTAAATCTTAATCTAGTTCTTCCTCCAGGGTTAAATAGTGAATGATCCTCTTTAACTCTTTATTCTGGAAAAATAAAAAATATTTATTGAGTATTTACTATTTGTTCTGTTCAAAGCTCTTTAGGTGTGGTAATTAATTTAATCCTTACACAATCCAATGAGATAGATACTATTATTATCTGCATTTGGAAGGTACGGAAACTTATCTAAAAGCTTAAGTGGCTGAGCTGAGATTTAGCTCCAAAGGCTACACTTTTAACTGTCAGACTAGGTGCCTCTTTAGTTGGCTCAGCTCACATGCCAAGTAGGATCTATTTATAGTAGCTGTCAGGCATACATTGTTTTTGTTTGTTTGTTAGTTTTGTTTTGTTTTAGCTGAGCCACAGGTTCAGGAATGGAGACTGGGGTGACTTTCTTTTTCCCTCTGCTTAATCATTCCTTGAAGAAAAAGATTATCTTTGGGGTTATACATCGCTCTAGTGCCTTTGAAATTAGGGCATGTTGACATCCAAAGTGTTTAAAGGCTGCTTTGTTTCTTTGCTGTAGCAAGAGAATTCTTTAACTGCCCGCTCATAATTTATCTGAGAGCAGCACTGGTGATTAGGCATCTGAGTGCTCCTCTGATTCCCTCACTTCTTCCTTTTCCTGTGGCAAAAAGGGAAAGCCAGCAAAATAATCACATTGCATCACGATA
Organism: Hipposideros armiger; assembly: GCF_001890085.2. Classification (NCBI taxonomy): domain Eukaryota; kingdom Metazoa; phylum Chordata; class Mammalia; order Chiroptera; family Hipposideridae; genus Hipposideros; species Hipposideros armiger. The sequence goes on from NW_017731828.1 coordinate 5,083, forward strand.
CCAGTGGGCCATATAAAAAGCCCTGTGATGTTATTTTTCCCATCACTGGTTTCCTCAGCAGCCAGCATTTCAACCATTCCAAATACCCCTCCCATTAGATCGTTAGAAAATGACCGTATGATTGGTCTCGTTACTGACCTTTCTACATCCCAAACAGCTTTACAACTTGGCTTCAGCTGCAAGGCAGCCCAACTTTTAAAGGAATTACTTTTAAAGGAATTAGATCCTTCCCCAGGATATCTGTTAAACAGAACTGAACAGTTTTAAGAGAGGCATAAAGTGACTGTCTCCCATCTTACTTTTCAAAGGGCATTTTTATTCTACATTCAGCACCAGTGTCTATTTGTTTAGGATAGTTCTTAAATAGTCACTTGCCCATCCTTTACAAAAAAATTTTTTTCAACTAAAATAATATGCATTTATTGAGAATTCCTGAGATGGCCGCTATTTCCTCTAACTACAAGGCAAGGACCCAAGCAGGAAAAAAAGAAAGTGCTGAGAAATCACATGGTCCTGACTGCTCTGGCCGAGAAAAGGGAAGAGAGAATCTGCTCAGGGGGTCAGTTTTTGTGAAGCCAGCAGGGTGTTGAAGGAGGCCTGTCGAGAGGAGGTCCCGTGGCATGAGGGGTGGGTGGGGGCTTTTCTCTCCCACCACCGGCTGCTCTGTCTACATCGGTTTCTTGGGGGACTTCCTTGGGGCCCTTGCTCCGGGGAAGCTCCACAGGGTCATCAGCAGAGAGCCAGGTGTGGTCCAGGGGAGGCGTAAGCACCTTGGAGATGGTGGGGCTGCTCAGACCATGCCCGTGTGAGGCAGCAGGGCTCTTCCCAAAACATCCCCCGTCAGACAGAAGGAAGCCCTCTGGCTGCCTTGCACACAGGTGCTGCAGGTCAGCCTCCCTCCACCCCAGAGCTTTCTGGGGGACGCCTGCACGCCCTGCCCCCACAGACAGCCTCTCCACGGAAGCTTCCCAGGTCAGGACCTTCCGTGAGGAGGCAGAGCCTGCTGCACCCGGGAAGGAGGGCCTCTCATTTTCTTGTTGACATTGCACCTGCTGGGATGGTGTCTGGTCCACATGAAATGCTTGCTGTTAAGACATGAAGCTTCCACAGTCCTTCTGCGATTTGCTGTATCCCAGTAGCTATGATGTTCAACCTCAGCTCCAGAGAGTCCCCTCTTGCAAATACCCCACAGACCTGCTGCAACCTTGGCACACATAGTAAACCCACAGGTGCCCAGCCCGAACACATCTTCGGAGCCCAGGCACTCGCTAGATGTTCCTTTTTTGCGGATACAAGTATGGTTTAAAAACAATAATAAGGCCAAAGCCAGTGTATTCATAACCCAGGTTATGAAATATAACATTAGTAAAACTTTGGGGCTTGTGTTAGTTTCCTGTGACTGCTGTAACACGTTAGCGCAAACTGGGTGGCTTAAAACAACAGAAATTCTCTCCCCATTCTGGGGGCTAGAAGTCTGAAACCAAGGTTTGTGGAGGCTTAAGGAAAGTCTGCCTTTTCCTAGCTTCCGGAGTATCCTCGGCGTTCCTTGGCTGGCAGCTGCGTTACTCCAGACTCTGCCTCCATTGTCACATGGCGTTCTCCCTGAGTGTCTGTATCCAAATCTCCTCCTTTCTCTTGTAAAGACACCAGTCATTGGATTTAAGGACCATTGTCATCCA
>NW_017731828.1:7853-9533 GCF_001890085.2 Hipposideros armiger
CCCTGATGTTTGTCCAAAATGCTGATCCCTAGAGGTTGAGCAGGAATAAGCCAGGGGAAGGGTCAATGGGGCAGGGGCTTTGGGGTACAGTCTCAGCGAGGATAAAGCCTCAAGGGGAGGTAGGAGCCATTGCTGGGGGAGCCCGCCCAGGAACAGTGTAAGCAGGGATTCCCTGGCTAAGGACTGAGTAGGGAGGATGGTGGCACCTGTGGGCTGAGCACAGGTAGGAGATCCCACATGAGTGACAGACGACACAGCCACAGGAGGAGGCGTATGGCATATACATTGGCAGCTATCATAAAAGTTTCAAAAAGTCCAGGCTTTCCAAAGTAACACAAACCTGTATGATTCCACTTACATGAGGTATCTAGGGTGGTCAAATTCATAGAAACAGAAACTACTGGGTTGTCGGAAAAGTCATGACGTATTTTTTTCTATGTTTTTCGTTGCAAAAATGTGTCATGACTTTTCTGACAACCCAAAAGAACGGTGGTTGCCAGGGGCTGGGAAAAAGCAGTTATTTAATGACTACAGAGTTTCAGTTTTGCAAGATGAAAAAGCCCTGGGGATTGGCTGCTCAACAATGTGAATATACTTAACACTACTGAACACTGAGAAATGGTTAAGAGGGCAAATTTTGTTATGCTTTTTTTTTTAATCACAATAAAAACTAATTTTTCAAAAGTAACACAGAAACCAGAGACTGTTTCTAACCTTCAAACGTTCCTGATTCTTCTCCTTTTTGAGATCAGGCGGACTCACTAGACCAGCGTTCCCCAGAAGGGGACAGAGCTACAATGTCTGCTCATCAGCACTACAGCATCAGACTTTGCCTCCCCCAACTTACCCAGAAGCACTGCCAATGACGGCAAGCTGGTAGACAGCAACCGGAAGAAAAACTCAAGCCAGGTCTCTTAAGCCTCCTCCAACCCCATTGTCGCCTTCCCACCCAGGGCCTCCTATAAAGAAATTCTGCCACTCCCTAGGTAGTCAACCAAAGCCCCCACCACGCAGCCACTCTGAAGCTCGCCAATGGCTAAGACTTTGTCTCCAAAGGTACCAATGCCCATTGTGGGTCTAGTGGTCCAGCCCCTGGAAATTCGAATGGACTCTTGCTACATTATATCACCATATGGACTTCACACTCTACCTCCTTCCTCAGCTCTCTGAGTAGGCCCAGGTCAGGGGCATGATGGGTTATCACGATAGTGGGGCCAACCGAGAAGGGAAAATAACCCAAGAGGCCCAGTGAACGTGGGGCCTCAAGCTGGGGTCCAGCTGCCTGGCCTGCTTCTGGGGAGCAGCACAGAAAGGTCTGCAGCTTCGTCCAAGGACTCACAGACTCTCATATAGTAAAATAATTAGAGCCAACACTTAACACCTTCAGTGTGTCAGGCTTCCTTCTAAGCCCTTTGGAAGCACCAACTCCATGAATTTTTACAGTGAACCTGTGAGGTCAGTCCCTCTTTGCCTCATCTACTGGGAGAATGAAGACCATCTCAGCAACCAGACTGCTGACTTTCCAGTAAATGCAGATATCTCTCAGAAGGGGTGTGCAGGTGTTGTGGAAGGCCCCAGAGGAACCCTGGGGAGGGACTTCAATCACATCAATGTAGAACTCAGTCTCCTTGAAGAGGCCCCGGGTTGACAAACAGTGTGGAAATAGGAAGGAACTGGGTA
>NW_017731828.1:12733-13623 GCF_001890085.2 Hipposideros armiger
CATACTGTGTGGACTGTGTGTTTCTAAAGGCACTGTAACAATTCTCCCATCCCACGGGCTCTTTCTGCAGCCCCTGGAATCCAGGGGGCCCCGGGACGACTTTACCCAACAGGATATGGTAGAAGTGACCCTGATCCCGCCCCAAGCACTGCCCTTAACTGCCCTGGTAGCCTCTGTTTCCTGCTTCTTGGGACAGTTGCTCTCAAAGAGCACCTTCCATGCTGAGAAGCCGAGGCCACAATGGAGAGGCCGCAAGTAGGTGAGCTCCCAGCTGGCAGCCAGCATCAACGGCAGTTGATGTGAGTGAGCCACCTCGAATGTCCAACCCAGCCTATCCTTCAGGTGACACGAGGCCTGGCCAACTTCTGACTGTACCACATGTGACACCCCCAGCAAGAGCCACCTCGACGAGCCCAGTCCACCACAGAACCATGGGAGACAATATGGAACTGTCGTGTTGGGCCACTAAGTCTCCAGGTGGTTGGCTTCACAGCAATAGTTTTCCGGAACATTTACCCTGCTTAATTCATTTTCACTGTGCCTCTCACCACTTGACATTATATCACGGTCTCTTTTTCCCTCTTGGTTTTGTTCATGCTGAACTCTTACCACTGAGAGCAGTACCTGGCATATAGTAGGCATTCAATTAACAGGCTCTGAATGAATGAATGAATCCAAAGACATTTTCCAAAAAAATTCATAAAGCCAAAGTCAAGCTGATTTCATTAGTTCTCCATAGGCCTAACACTGGGTCATTTCTAAACATAGGCTAGGTGTCAGATTTGGATGTATGTATTCAGTCAACAACTATTTGTTGAACTTCTACTATGTGCTAGGAACAAGAGACAAATCAGTGAACAAAAGCAAAAATCCCTGCCCTCATTCTATTG
>NW_017731828.1:19216-20179 GCF_001890085.2 Hipposideros armiger
CTTGCAAACCGCTGCTCTGTTGGTTGATAACCTACCAGGTAAAAACACTCCTGCACATGGAGTCCTTCACACACATAAGGGTAGTCCCAGGGTACTCTCCTCAGACGCCTGGACCCTCTCTAATGAGAGATCCTGGAGATACCAGTCTCTAGGCCTCTCGAGGAATGCAGAATCCCATGCCCCACCCAAGACCACATGAATCAGAATTATGCATTTTAATGAGATTTCCAGGGGACTTGTGGGCACATTCAAGTTTGAGAGGCACTGGTCTAGATCCTCCATTTTGTGTGTGTGTTTCAAATGAATATTTTAATTTAAATATCACACACACACACACACACACACACACGCAGAAAAGTGCTAAGTCGTAAGGGTATCATTTGCTGCATCATGATGCACAGGTTTACCCAGCACCCCAATGAAGCCGGCATCCTAGAAGCCCCCTTTCCCACACACCCTCCAGCTCACCAGAGGTAACCGAAACTCCAGCTTCTAACACTATAGGTTAGTTTGGTCTGTATTTGTTCTTCATATAAGTGGAATCATACTGTATGTATTCTTCTGTGTCTGACTTCTTCTGCTCAACATTATGTTTACAAGAGTCTATATCCCTCATTAGGAACCCCAACTTTCCACTGTGTACTTACACATCGTGTACTGGTCTCTCTCCAGCTTCCTGCATCTCCCACCTCCAGAAATCTGTAATAATGGTAAATAAGGCCCATTTATTCAAACGGGTGATTATGGAGTATCTAGACTGTGCCACGCATCGTGTCGGGATTTAGCCCCAATATATGTTGCCAAGTTGAGACTTGGGCTTCCATGAGCCATCCTGCCTCAGTATGAGAGTATGTGGGAGATTCGCAGGGGTATGTGAATTCAGACTTTGAAAGGAATTTATTACCTGCCTTAAAAAACACCCCAAGGGCCGGCCGAGTGGCGCGATGGTTAAGAACTCGCTTG
>NW_017731828.1:20309-25038 GCF_001890085.2 Hipposideros armiger
TGTAGGTGGGGCATGTTAAAGTTAGGGTGCCTTCTTCACCTGCAAGGTACAAAATATCTAACCAAAAGTGGCTCATACAATAAAAGGCACATCCCGAGAACAACATCTAGAGGCAGAAAATGCATTGTTTGCAAAATTCTTCAGAGTAACACCTTCTCCAAAGCAGAACAACTCCCCTGAGCCCATGCCGCCTGGAGAGCACGCTGCAAACAAAACCGGGTCTCTGCAAGAAAGAAGATAGGAGGGCAGCGCGTGCAAAGGCACCACGGGGCTGCTCCAAAGATGAGTCCAGCAAATGTCAGCTCTTCCTGGCTCGTTTGTTGGGTTTTTTTCTTTGTATTTGTCTACAAGGCTTGATGTTTTTGTTGTTTTTATTGTGGTAAAAAAAAAAAACCATAAAATTTACCACCTTAACCATTTCTAAGTATACAGTTCACTAGTGTTAACTATATGCCACTGTTGTGTAACAGATCTCTAGAACTTTCTCATCTTGCAAAACTGAAACTCTACCCACTGAACAACATGGTGGCTGTTTTCGATATCTCATCTAAGTGGAATCATACAGGATTTGTCATTTTGCGACTGGCTAGTTCATGTATCATAACGACCCCATGTTTCATCCATGTTGTAGCATATGGCAGTATGATAGATTCCCTTCCTTTTTAAGGTTGAATAATGTTTCCATTATGTGCATATATCACATTTTCTTTATCCATTCATCTATCAATGGACATTTAGGTTGCTTCCATCTTGGCTATTATAAATAACTCTGCAGTAAATATGGTACGAAACCTGTTTTCAGATCTTTTGGATATACACCCAAAAGTGGGATTTCTGGTCATACGTTAGCTCCATTTCTGATTTTTTGAGGCACCTCCATGCTGTTTTCCACAGCAGCTGCACCATTTTACATTCCCGCTAACGGCGTACCACATCTCCAATTTCTCCACATCCTTGCCAACACCTGTTTTGTTTTGTTTTGTTTTGTTTTGTTTTGTTTTGTTTTTGTTTTGTTTTGTTTTGTTTTGTTTTGTTTTGTTTATAGTGGCCATCCTAGTGGGTGCAAGGTGATATTTCACTGTTGTTTTGATTTGCATTTCCTTGCTGATTAAAATGTTGAACATCTTCTCATGTGCTTGTTGGCCATTTGTATGCCTTCTTTGGAGAAATGTCTATTCAAATCCTTTGCCTATTTGTTAATCAGGTTATTTGGGGAGGGGTTTTGGTGATGAGTTGTAGGAGTTCCTTATAGATTCTGGATAGTAACCCCTTATCAGGTATGTATGGTTTGTAAAATTTTCTCCCACTCGGCAGGGTATCTTTGCACTCTGTTGTTTCCTTTGGACTTGAAGTTTTTATAGTTATATCATGTTAAGGGCAGGCCAACAAACTGGCACAGACCAAATGACACTAAGAAGGCACACAGCTAAATATAATGCGCTGTCCTGACTGGGTCTTAGGCCAGGAAAAGGACATTTGTGGAAAAACTTGTGAAATCAGTAAAACCTGTGGTTGAGCTCATAGTATTCTATCAGTGTTAGTCTCTTAGTTCTGACAAATGTACCACGGTTATGTAAGGTGCTCATGTTAGGGGCAGCTGGGTGAAGGCTACATGGGAACTTTCTGCATTACCTTTGCGAGTTTTTCTGTGAATTTCAAATTATCCCCCTCCAGAAATATATGTATATAATAAGTCATAATCTAAAATAAAATAAACTGGGATAAACACCTACCCTTATGGTTGATGAGAGCAGATTAAATGAGCTAGGGTCTCGAAAGCACTCATCCGGGGCGCATAGTTAAAAAGTCAATAAATACAGGTTAGTACACTAGTTGCAATAGTCCCTCTAATTTCTTTTCCACCTCTCAGGCTCTGTGAGTACTGCTACTTGGTGGCAGTGTATTTACTGCTTCAGTTTTTGGGAAAATAAAGTTGCAACACAGTTCCACTTGCTTGTATCCTGTGAAATAGGACACAGAGTTCTGTTTCCCTTTACTCCATTTCCTTCTTTTAAGACCACAAGGAAGATTACCAAACTAACACACAATGTATCTGAAAAGTCTTTGAAACAACTTTAGAAGATACTACCCATCCTTGTCATCTTCCCCAGGCATTATTCCTCCTCCATGCCCCACTTTTCTTTTCTTTTCTTTTTTTTTTGCAAACTTCTAGAGCTGGATACTAATGTCTACCTTTCCCTCCAAAACATTGTCTACACCCGTGGTCCCAGTCCTCCGAGTGTCACAGACCAGCTAACTTTTTAAAAAAGGAAGTAGTGGGGAGATTTACAGCTGTCAATTCATTATTTAACCTGCAAGGAGCCTTTGTTTTTAAATCCCAAATATACAGTTACTATCACCAACATTTCGTTAAAATGTCATCAAAGGAAAGAGCATTTTAACACCAAAAAAGTAAAACGGGCAGAATCTCAAAATAAAGTGTCCTTCCAAAAAGTCATAGTTGCCAATTTACTCTGATATGTCAAAACAAATTTTTTTCATAACAGAATGTTCTAAAAAAAAAAAAGTCAAGCACAAAGAAATCCCAACATAAAATGTATCTTAAGATACTACATTGCATTTTCATTTTTAGATTGTGAACATCACACACAAGCAAGAGAGTACCTATAATGTGTACATATACAAGTCAAAGAGTAATAATAAAAACACAGCTGTGTACCCATCACCCAGCATAAAACACAGAATATTCCAGGTACCTCAGCAGGCCCCTAGTGCCCTGCCCCACCTTCCTCTCAGTTTGTATTAATCATTTCCTGTCTTTCCTTTATATTTTACTACCTAAGTCTCTNAAAAAAAAAAGAATTGTTCAGACATACTGGTAGAAGGTAAAAATTAAAAAGCAAAAACAAAAAACAGATCACTTTCAAAGGAGGGGGAAAAATTAAGCTGGTCTCAGACTCCCCTTGTAAGTCTGTAAGTCTACTCTATAAGTCGATAGATAGATACATAGATAGGTAGATAGATGATAGATAGATAGATAGATGATAGATAGATAGATAGATAGATAGATAGATAGATAGATTTTTTTTGCAGACATTGGACCTTAGCAATCATGGGAGCTGGGTAAGAAACTATGTATGTACATCGTCTTCACATGTAGGAAGTCCAATGCTGGAGCTTGAAGTCCACAGACAGTGAGGTGGGAAATAAGTGTAAAAGAGAACAAGGCGAGGCTGTAACCCACAAGCACCAGCTAGAACCAAGTGAAATGAACTGAAACCTGTGTGGGTTCTCTCTGGCCCTGACCTTGAGGGTCTGGGTGTTTTGCATAAGCAGCCATCGCCCTGTGTCATGGAGCTAGCTGCACTCTGTCTGGCCCAGGAATTGGAGGATCGGGGAAGGTGGAACAGTCCCAGGCCCAGCTGCCGCCCTATGCTAACGAGGTGAGCCAGCAGGGAAAGTGACAACAGGTAAGGCTACTGCTTCACTTCTACCTTCCAATTCTCTCTCGTGGCCCACCCTAACAGGTAACACACAGGGGAGGGATGCTGGGAAAAGTATTGGGTTGTCGGAAAAGTCACGACGTATTTTTTCTGTTTTTCGTTGCAACAATGCATCATGACCTTTCCAACAACCCAATAGTTCAGCCTAGTGAAGTTGACACATTATAAAGTCACCACAGTCCCCCATCCCACATCAAGTTGGCACTCTTTGAAGCACATTTAACTTCCAGATAAAGACAATAACAAAGTAATGCCTCTACCTAACGTGCTACAACTGTCCCACATAGCACCAAAAACACACCAACCCTTCCCCCAGAAGAGATACAAGCCACCTTTTTGTCTTTTCATGATGTTTCTTTTTCTAGCTAATTCACATTCTCCCTCTGTAACTCTGTAACTAAAATACTGAGGTATAGCATGAATTACAATCAAAATGTCTTAAGTTAGATGTTAAAGGGAAAGGAGAAGGAAAGAAAACACAAATATTTGGTATGGGTGTGTGTGTGTGTGTGTGTGTGTGTGTGTGTGTGTGTGTGTGTGTGTGTGTAAATCATAAGTGTTACAATCCTCTTTTCTGCCATTGGTCATGTGGGCATAGCAGGTCTTTTTAATTACCTCCCACTACCCATTCCATATGCCCTGTGCCCTCAGCAAGCTCCTCAGCTTTGCCTGCTGGGGTGACCCAACCTTCATTCTTGAAGGGTCTGGGCCATTAGCAGTCTTGCCTGAATGGGGTTGCTGTGGTTTTCCACTGACTCTAATCACAGGACATGGGAGTGCTAAGACATCCCATAGGGCATTGCCTGTATTCCAAGCATACTACTTCTTACCCACACGGTGTGGTTGCAACCCAATTTCCCTTGATAATCAGGATCAATTACCCCAGGCAGTACAGTAACTCCCTTCTTTGCCTGTTGATTCCTTGGCATGAGGAGCCCAAAGTGGCCAGGTGAGTGTATCGGTTTTCAGTTTGGTGGAATCAATGTTGTGTTCCTGGTAGAAGCATTCCTTCCCTGGGAACTAAGACCTCTCACCCAGCAGAGCCTACAGTTGCAGGGACAGAAAGCAAAGCTCTTCCGAGCAGCTCCCTTCCCACCCCTTCCTGCCTGGACTGGTGAATCCTGGCTGCGGAAAACAGCACCATATGTTAGATGCCGGCTTAGAGCATCCTGGAGAACACTGCCCCCAACCCAAAGGCACTGCCACCTAGCTGGCACCACAACCAAGTCTTTGCAAGGCCATTCCACAATTCTGTCGACCCAGCT
>NW_017731828.1:28308-41459 GCF_001890085.2 Hipposideros armiger
AAAAAAAACAAAAAACAAAAAAAAAACACCCCAAACTGTAGCTTAGCACGCAGCCACCAAGTAGCAGCAGGCTTCTCACTTACGTCTTTTGAACACGTCATAAAATCCAGGTCCAGTAACTGTCTGGTTCAACTATTTCTACTTTTCTTCAAATATCAGTGGGTTCAATATTGGAATTCTCCCAGCTACAAGTTCTCAGTATCTCAAAAGACTCTTGGCGCTTATGCTTCTCGGGGCCTTAAGAAATAAGCTGCATGCAGATAACTCACCACTGGTGTCCCCGTGGACGTTTGTGGTACTTAGATCCTCTTGTCGAATTAGTTCACTGTAAGCATTGCTATGAGACCAATGTTCGGGCACCTTCTTTTTGGGCCTCAATTTTCTCATCTGCAAAAAACAAGGAAGCGAATTACATCAGAGGTTTTTAACCTGGAATCCCTGGTTCCACTAGGGCATTCATTAATCCCTGCAAATTACATGGAAAATTCTAAGTGTGTGCGCGTGTGTGTGCGCGTGTGTGTGCGTGTGTGTTTTCTGGGGGAGAAGGAGATCCAGAGTACATTGACCCCCCCTGAAAATTAAACACATTCATGGAACGTAATCCCCAAGAACACTTTTTTGCACTTCATATTCTGCAGCCATGTGGCTCCTTCTAACCACAGGAGAGCTTGGTTTTTCTCAGCGTCTGGCTCCGGCTGAATCTAAAAAGTTGGCCTGGCCTCCTTCCTTCTGTAGATTTTTCCGCCCTAACAGAAAGGACTGTGAAAACTGCAGTGCCTCACAATAGCGTCTCTCTCTGATCTCTACAGGTGAGATAACATCAAGGGTTGGTCATTTCATTTAAAATAGCATGGCCCTGAATTGAGTCCCTTCGTTTTAATGTGACCTCAATCTGGGTTGTGTTGTATTTAGCTGGCTGGTTTTCTAAACGCTCTATCTATCGTAACCCTCAGAACTGGCGGACAGGTCTGGTTCTCATAGCCAAAGAGAGGGAAACATACCAATATAGTCTGGACAGTTCACCCGTCCGGTTTTCTCTACCCAGAGAAAGGGGTCTGCAGCAGCCCCACATGGAGAAACGCACCCAGGTTGGCCTAACCATTCCGGCCTGGGTGCCAGCTTGTCACCTGAGCTGAAGAGCGCAACTGAACCCTTCCTACCTCTCTAAGGTCAGAGCTAGTTATTTCACACACAATAATATTGGGTTACACACGCCCTCTGTGTGGCTGGTTCCCCTGGCAGCATCCTAGCAACAACAGGAGCCACAAGTTTTCATTACAAACCACCTTGGTCAGTAAAGGAACGCCTTGTATTCCTTACGTGGAGCAAGACATGCTGGACTGGTAAACAGTGTTCTTAATAGTTAGGTTGGTTTCACTGCAGATAAAAAGAGGTGGTTCAGAGTCTCTCCTCTTCCTACAAATACCCTTTTCTGTTCTTATCTAAAGAAGCAAAGCCACGCCTTCAACCCTTGCTACTCCAAGTGTGGGCCACATACCTGCAGATCCAGCAACACCTGGGAGCTTGTTAGAAATGTAAAAAATCTCCGGCCAGCCGAGTGGCTTAGTTGGTCAAGAGCACGAGCTCTGAGCAACAGGGTCGCCGGTTCGATTCCCACATGGGCCAGTGAGCTGTGCCTGAGCTGAGCTGCTGCTGAGCTGCCCACAGGTGGCAGGATGGCTCAGCTGGTGAGAGCACATGCTCCTAACAACAAGGTTGCTGGTTCGACTCCCGCATGGGGTAGTGGGCTACACCCACCCACAGCTAAGATTGAACACAGCACCTTGAACTGAGCTGCCTGAGCTGCCGACGGGCGGCCGGGTGGTGACTGGACTTGGAGCTGAGCTAGCTACACTCTCCACAACTAAGATTGAAAGACAACTTGGGGCCGGCCAAGTGGCACGTTGGTTAAGAGCTGGCTTGGGACACCAGAGGGCCCCAGTTTGGATCCCACATATGAGGGCCAGTGACACTGCCCTCCACAGCTAAGATGCTGAACAACGGCTCAACCTGGAGCTGGGCTGCCCTGAGTCGCCGGCGACGGCATAGGCTGCAGCCCCTGTGGCAGTGGGTTGCCATGGGCTACCGTGTGTAGCCAGCAGCCAGCGTGAGCGGCCAGCAGCCGCAGTGAGCGGCCGTCCAGAAGCCGGCGACTGATCTGCCTCGCCCTGGAAGAGCGCAATGATGGTGCCAACTTGGGCCAGTGAAGCAACGTCCTCCACAACTAGACTGAAGAACAAAAGGACAGCAACTTGTCTGTTCCCCTTCCCCCCAATTCCCCAGCGCTGTTCCCATCCCCCAATTCCCCAATAAAAAAAATCTTTAAAAAAAGAAAGACAACAACTTGGCTGTTCCCCTTCTCCAATTCCCCAATAAAATATTTTTTTAAAAAGCAAGAAAGAAATGTAAAAATCTCAGCCCCACTCCAGCCCTGCTAAACCAGAACGTGCATTTTAACTAGCTCTCCAGGTGATTCCTAATATATAAGCACCTTAAAATGTGAGATGCACCCCCAAGGAATGACCCAAAACCTCACTAGCAGCCAGCACCTCACTGGTATTGTGTCTGTGACCTCCCAGCAAGTAAATCAATAAAGGTGAGCTTCCTTCCTTCTCCCTCTTAAAACCCAGAGGGTCACCAGAGACGCTTTGAGGACGGGAGAGAAGGAACAAGCCCAGAGGAGGAGACAGTTGGAAAGAGAAGAGAATAATAAAGAAGGAAGAAGAGGAAAAGCTAAAAGAGAAGGGGCAAGGTGGGGGTGGCTTGCAGGGTGAGGGCCCCGGGTATCTGTACTCTGTTCACGGGGGCGCCAAGCCTCAGGCAAGTGACGTCCACCTTCAGTCCTCTCCACCATCACATCTTGCTTCCTACATTCACCTATTTAATCGTTTTAAAAAATTGACTCACTTTTAAACTTTAATTACGTTTGAAAAGAAAGTTTATATCTTGAATTTTATGTGTCTATTATATTTTTCTGTATTTTTATTCATTTTTAAATTTTATTTTTATTTAAGTATAGTTGGTATTCAATATTATATTAGTCATATGTGTTTCAAGCGTACAATATAGTGATTCGACATTTTCATACCTCGCAGTGGGATCACCCCTCTAATTCTGGGAATCATCTGTCACCGTGCAAACTTATCACAATATTATTGACTATATTTCCCTTCCCCTTTTCACCCATCTCCCCCCATTCCCTTCCCTCTGGCAACCATCCCTTTGGCCTCTGTTTCTATGAGTCTGTTTTTGTTTTGGTTGTTCGTTTGTTTTGTGGTTTCAGATTCCTCACAAGCACAGACTCACGGCTCTTAGCATTTTGTTAAGTGTTGTTGGCAGCCCCTCCACACGATCCCTGGTGCTGTGGGCTCCACCAGGGACATAGCGGAATGGTCGTCCAAAGACACAGGAGGTCCTTTAGAGCTGGCACACAGCGTACACGCTTGGATCTATGTTCTCATGGCCTCAAGCTGCAGTGCAGGACACGAGGGTGTGGTAACATCGCTGTCATTCAGGCGAGGGCAGCAATGGAATGCAAATCGTCCAGAGCCGGCTTAATTTTTAGGGTACTGGCAAGAACTTGGGATAAAGGCCATACAGTGACAAGCAAATGTTCACTCGGGGCTCCAGGTAACTGCAGGTACGTTAGGTTTATTAACCCCACACAGTCGGGGCTCAGGGCACAGGTGTGCAATCAGCAAGGAGCCCTGGCCTAGATGTGGCTCAGCCTAAAGGAGGCTGGGAATTTCTGATCTCCGATAAGTTATCTCCACAACTTTTCCTTCACGCTGCCCTCCCTGAGCACTCAATTTATAGAACTCACAATTTTCCCTAGGTCTTTTGGGGAAAGGGATACAAAACAAGTCAAAGAGATTAGAATGTGAACACACTGAGGTGCTACTTTTTAAAAACAAACATGGAGAAACCAAAAATTCCAACAGAAAAGAAAATAGGTGAGTGGCCAGAAACACACACTGGAAAAGAAGGTAGCAAATAATAGTAACGTATAGCCTAAAACCGTGATTGCCGGCCTTTTAAACACCCGTGGTCTCGCCTTCCCAACAGTGCTCATTTTTTGGTTATTGAAGTACAATATATTAAAATTCATTTTTAAGAATTCTAAAAAATAATACATGTGCCAGTTAGCAGCAGTTCTCAGGAATTTCACAGGTAGGCAGATGCTGGAAGGTGACATTGTTTTTTTCCATCTCCCCTGAGAACATGATATAAAAGGAATAGATTCAAATCATAGCAAGAACGCAAAAGAACTTTGACTTGTTAGGGCTATTACACTCTGATCCAAACTAACAAAGGAAATAACGGGCTCGCCTCGAAGATCTTTTTTAATGGATAGCTTAAAGGAAAAAAAAAATCAGCCTGGCTCTATTGTGGTTTAGGTGCGGTTCTGATTGAATGCCAGGGGTGAGTGTATGGCTCCTTTTAGTGCAGTTACAAAAAGCGCCTAGGACCTCAGACCCAGTCCTTTCTCGGGGGCCAATTAATTCTATTGCATTAAATATTGCTTGTGATAAGTGAACCATCAATGGACTCTGAGCCTTTCCGTTATTCATGTTTCTGTGCTTTCAAGAAAAAGGATCTTCTTACAGAGCCCTTTGTAAACAGACTTTTTACAAATTGTACACAGTATATTAATTGTGCTATGGAGGCGGGGGGGAAGAAATGAGCTCTCCTGCAAAACTAAGAATCTTTTGTGAATCTGGATTTTGAAAAGCAAGATGGAAGAGCCCACCCAAGGTAAAAAAATGAGTTGTTCTCATACACACGACGGAAATTCAGGGCAGCTGGCAGGTACCCAATGCACGCAGAGCAGTGAGCACAGTGCCTAGCCCTTAAGGCGCGGGCAAGACATGGGGCGCTCTTAAAATATCACCATCGGCCTTGTTTGGATACTGCTATTTCTTTAACCTCCACTGTACACAGGGGCCAGGAGGGACCAGGGATCAATATCCCATCTAGTCCACCCCAGTCTCTTGAATCTCTGTCCAGGAATCCACAGTGGTTCAAACCCAAGCTCCCCAGACCCGCATTCAAGTTCACTTGGGTGCTGCACTTGGGTCAGGCCAGCCTCCCCCTTTGCCCTCTGCAAAACCACGGCTCCTTCCCACTCGTCAGCCTTTCCCACTCTCCTGAGAGCACTGAGATGAAAACAGACGGTTGAAAAGCACTCCATCAGCTGGAGCTGAGGTATAGGTTAAAGAGAGCTGTGGAGAAAGTGAATGAGCCCAAAGTCCAGCCCCCTATTCCTCCAAACTCTACTCCCGTCAACGTCCTCGGGAAGGTAACCAACAGCTGGCAGCCCACACCGTTCGTGAAGTATAGAGGAGCTCGCACTTCCTCCATGCAATTCTTCAAGCGACGATCTGAAAGTGCATGGCAATTATCAGATACCTGGAGTAAAATCATGTATATTTTAAGTGTCATGTAGCATAGAGGTCCGATTGCTTTTGGTCAAAGGCCAGAGTAAGATTACAGAACAAGGAATAGCACTATGGAATCATGAGGCACAGAGTCAGAGTGAAGAACACTTCAGAGGAGGTTTTCCAAGGAGGAGTGATTTCTGGGTCAATGTAGCTGTAGCGTCTAAAATAACTTCAGCAGGCAGCTCAAAAGATAACCACTAAAAGTAATGTGTGTGTCTGAGTCAAAGAAGAAGAAACCGACCTTTACTGAAACATCTCTCACATGAGTGCTGGTTAGAATTATCACCGAGATATTTCTGGTGAAAGCGTTGATAGATAGGAAGAGTCTAGATGTGTCGCTCATCAGTCAAGGTTGCCGGGTGGAAATGGGTCCCAAAAAAGGCTTGTCTCTGTTTGGACAAGATGAAGTTGGCCAGAGAATGATGCATTTCGGTTAAATTGGGCCATTGTAAACGCTGTGTCCACCATCGCCTGCCTACGGACAGCCGAAGATGCAGCAGTAGAGATGTGTCCAGCTAAGAAACGTGCATTTTTCTGCTTATTCTGCCTGTGCCCTTTGGTGGGTAGAATTGTGCCCCACCCCCACCCCCTCCCCACAAAGATATGCTGAAGTCCTAACCCCTGGGACCTGCGAATGTGACCTCATTTGGAAATAGGGTCTTTGCAGATGTCATCAAGTTAAGATGAGGTTCATGCTGGATCAGGGTGGGCCCCAATACAATGTGAGTGGTGTTCTTATAAGTAGGAAAAAGAGATGGAGACAGACACACACAGAAGGAAGACAGCGTGAAGAGATACAGGGAGAACCCCATATGACAACAGATGCCGAGACTGTTCACAAGCCAGGAGCATCGAGCATTCCTGGCACCATCAAAAGCTGGAAGAGGCATGGAAAGGTCCTCCCCTAGAGCCTCAGAGCAAGCCCGGCCCTGCCGACACCTAGATTTTGGACTTCCAGCTTCCAGAACTGTGAGAGAATAAATTTCTGTTGTTTTACGTTCTCCAGTTTGTGGTGCTTTGAACAGCAGCCCCCAGAAAATGCATACATCCCCCCAAAGTGCTTGGCCTCTCCCTCAGGTAAAACCTCATTTCTCCTTGTCCACACAGGTACACATGCCTAGTGATGACCACAGGGGGTCCACAGTTACAGACCTCCACACAGAGCGCCCCAAAAAACACAGACACATTTCTGTGTTATCTACTGAACAGCACACGCCTTAGCTGTCTTTTTTCTGTAACTTTTATCATGGACAAATTTTTTTAAATTCACAAAAATAGAGCAGTATAATGAACTCCTATGTGCTCACCTCCCAGCTCCAACAGCTATCAACATTTTGCCCATTTTATTTCATCCGTCCCCCAGCCAAGTTTATTTTGCATGGAGGGGTGCCTGGAGCATTTTAAAACAAACTCAACACATCATTCCAGGTCATCTGTAAATGCTTTAGTCTAAACTACATCAGACACATTTTTTTTTCCTTTGAGGATTGTGTGTTTTATTAGTTATGTATTATGAAAGGAATGAATAGTATTTTATGTCTGGGTCCTGCTTCTTTTCTTTTCTTTTTACAGTTCAGTGATTTTTAATATATTCACAGAGTTGTACAACTATCACTCAATTTAATTTTAAGCATTTTCATTACCCCAAAAAGAAACCCTGTACCCATCAGCAGTCACTGCCCATCCCCTCCTTCCTCAAGCCCAGACAACCACTAATCTACTTTCAATTTCTATAGATTTGCCTACTGTAAACATTTCATATAGATGGAGTCATACAATCAGAAGTCTTACGTGTCTGAATTCTTTCACTTGGCATAATGTTTACAAGATGCATTTATGCTATAGCATGAATCAATATGTCATTCCTTTTTATGGCTGAAGAATATTCCATTGCATGGATAGGCTACGTTTTGTGTGTCCATTCACTAGTTGATGGAAATTTGGATTGCTTCCAATTTGGGGGTATATGATATTGCTCTAATGAATGCTTGTGTATGTTTTCCTCTTATGTATGTGTATATTTCACTCTTAGGTATATATATATATATATATATACACCTAAGAGTGAAATTGCTGGGTTATATCATAACTCTATGTTTAACATTTTGAGGAATCACAAAACTGTTTTCCAAAGTGGCTACACCACTTGCAATCCCACCAGCAATGTATGAGGATTCCAATTTCTCCATAAACTCTCTAACACTTGTTATAGCCATTTTTTTAATCGTATAGGCATCTTAGTGGGTATGAAGTGGCATCTCATTGTGGTTTTGATTTGCATTTTCCTAATAACTAATGATATTGACCTTTTTCATGTGCTTATCGGCCATTAATATAACTTCTTTGGAGAAATATCTTCAGATTTTTTGCCTGTTTTTTAATTGGGGTATTGGGGTATTGTTGAGTTGTAAGAGCTCTTTATATATTTTAAATATAAGTTGCTTATCAGGTATATGATTTGCAAATTAACTTTTCCTATTCTGTGCGCTTTTTCAATTTCTTTTATTTTTTTAAGATTTTTTTTAATTAGGGAATTGGGAGGATGGGAACAGTGCTGGGGAATTGGGGGAAGGGGAACAGACAAGTTGCTGTCGTTTTGTTCTTCAGTCTAGTTGTGGAGGACGTTGCTTCACCGGTCGAAGTTGGCACCATCATTGTGCTCTTCCTGGGCGAGGCAGATCAGTCGCCGGCTTCTGGACGGCTGCTCACAGCGGCTGCTGGCCGCTCACGGTGGCTGCTGGCTACATACGGTAGCACCGGCGACTCATGGCTGCCCAGCTCCAGGTTGAGCTGTTGTTCAGCATCTTAGCTGTAGAGGGCAGTGTCACTGGCCCTCATATGTGGGATCCGAACCGGGGCCCTCTAGCGTCCCAAGCCAGTTCTTAACCATCACGCCACTCGGCCAGCCCCTTTTTCAATTTCTTGACTGTCCTTTGTAACCCAAAAGTTTTCAATTTAATGAAGTCCAATTTATTTATTTTTTCTTTTGTTGCCTGTGCTTTTGGTGTGTATCTAAAAACCACTGCTTGACTCATCAATACAAAGATTTACTCCCACATTTTCTTCTAAGAGTTTTACGGTTTTACGTCTTATATTTAAGTGATGGTCCACTTTGAGGGTTTTTTTGTGTATATGGCGTGTGAAAGGGGTCCAAGTTTATTCTTTTTTATGTGGATACAGACAGTACATTTAATTCTATTTCTTATTAATTTGTACTAGGATGTTGTAACTCAGTTTCCCATAGATCACCTTTTAGATGACTTTTATCAGACTATAGCCTAAAGTGATAAAAAGAAAGGAAGAAAACCCTAAAAATGCATACACATTTTAAGAAAGGAAAAAACTGTATTAAAATTGTAACACACTCTTCCTGAAAGCGGCCTGAGGTGACCTCTCAAAATGGTTCGCTATTCTCTTGACCCGGAGAACCCCACAAAATCATGTAAATCGAGAGGTTTGAGTCTACAGGTTCATTTTAAGAACACTCGTGAAACTGCCCAGGCCATCAAGGGTATGCATATCCAAAAAGCCACCAAGTATCTAAAGGATGTCACATTACAAAAACAATGTGGGCCCTTCCATTGTTACAATGGTGGAGTTGGGAGGTGTGCCCAGGCCAAACAGTGGGGTTGGACGCAGGGTGGGTGGCCCAAAACAATGCAGAATTTTTACTGCATATGCTTAAAAATGCAGAGTAATGCTGAACTTAAGGGTTTAGATGTAGGCTCTCTAGTCATAGAGCACATCCAAGTAAACAAAGCTCCCAAGATGCGGCACAGAACTTACAGAGCTCACGGACGGATCAACCCCTACATGAGCTCTCCGTGCCACATTGAGATGATCCTAACTGAAAAGGAACAAATTGTTCCTAAACCAGAAGAGGAGGTTGCACAGAAGAAAAAGATCTCCCAGAAGAAACTGAAGAAACAAAAACTTATGGCCCGGGAGTAAATTCAACATCAAATAAATGCTAATAAAAGTAAAAAAAAAAAAAATTGTAACACTCAACATATACTGGTAACAAGAATACAAGTCATGTGTATACATATTTTTGGCACCCCCAGTATTTTAAATAAGGAAGTATTTAGCCCTTCCCTCATTGCCTGTAATCTAATTCATTTCCCCAATTTTAGACTTTTTTCCCTTTTCTTATAACATTCCACAATGCAACCTAGCACTTGGCTGACCCAGTCAGTCATAACTGTACAAATTAGTTCTGCTCTAAACCGCAGCTATTCACTGCAAAAATTTAGTAAAACTAAGACTTTGGGTACCAACAATGTGCCAATCGATCCTGGTAAATCAAAGCTGAAAAGACAAGCAAGCTCATAGAATTATAGCTTTTTTCCTCCTTTTTCTGTATATTGGGCTCAGATTACACTGTGTCTTTATGTGAATATGGACAGTTAGCATTTACTGACATGTATCTATCTACTATCTCTTGTTTAAAAAAAAACAAATGGGGTTATAGAAGGTCAGCAAAGGGTGGATTGGAGGTGTTTGGGTGGGTTAAGTGGGCATTTTGACAACATGGCTTCTCCTTTGGCACATTTAATGGTGATTTTTAATGGACATCCTTTCAGTTTAAGACAAAACTTTCAAATAAAATTCTCTCCAAATGAGGACTTGAGCTCTGCCACTCCATGGGAGAAGCTGTAGGATCTTGTTCAGAATTGACATCGTGTTGTCATTTTGTTCCTCTTTATTTTTCAATTTTCTTTCTGTTTCACTGGAAACCAGGAAAGATGATACTCAGTTTTAAATGTTAAAAGTATACAAATTGCTCTGTTACAATAAAAGTAAATGTATACAAAAAAAAAAAAAAGACAGGCACACGGCCCCCAGGCAATTCCAGCCTCATTGGAAGAAGAACAGCATGGACACAATGGGTTGTCGGAAAAGTCATGACGCATTTTTGCAACGAAAAACAAAAAAAATATGTCATGACTTTTCTGACAACCCAATAATAGCATGGGGTGAATACAAACATGGGAGGGAAAGAATTGCTGTGAGGAAGGGCTGGAAGACCTAACAAAGGGAGGAGGTAGGAACAAAGGCTTAGAACTGGGCCGAGTCAGGGGATGTCAATGTCTGATGCTGGCCAGGTGAGGACATTGCTGAACTGGAGGCCAGATGCCCATCTCCTGGGAGTGGTCCCCATTCAGCCCCAGCAGATAATATCCCAACTGAGAAGTGGACCCAGAAGTGTCAGACTTCTAACTTTTTTTCAAGAGAAGTTGAGGGCTGGCCGAGTGGTGCGTTGGCCGAGTGGTGTGTGGCCGGCAGTCAGCGTGAGCAGCCAGCAGCCGGTGTGAGCTGCCGGGAGCCACTGTGAGCGGCCGTCCAGAGGCTGGCGACCCATCTGCCTCACCCGGGAAGAGCGCAATGATGATGCCAACATGGGGCCAGTGAAGCAGCGTTCTCCACAACTAGAATGAAGAACAAAAGGACAGCAACTTGTCTATTCCCCTTCCCCAGATTCCCCAGTGCTGTTCCCCTCCTCCAATTCCCCAATAAAATCTTTAAAAAAAAAACAAAAAAAAGAGAAGTTGAAAAAAAACCTAATTTTTATGTGTAATCCCTCAGTTTTTAAAGTAATTTGAGTTTTAAAAACTCTACAGTGGGTTCCTCAAAAAGCTAAACATAGAGTTACCAAATGACTCTGCAATTCCACTCCTAGGTATATACCCCAAAGAATTGAAAATGGGGACTTAAACAGGTATTTGTATGCCAACATTCATAGCAGCATTACTCACAATAGCCAAAAGGTGGGAACAGCCCAAATGTCCATCAACAGATACATGCATACACAAAATGCAATATATACATTCAATGGACTATTAGTCAGCTATAAAAAGGAATGAGGTATTGATCCATGCTACAACAAGGATGAACCCTGAAAACTATGCTAAATGAAACATACCAGACACAACAGCACAAATGTTGTATGATTCCACTTACATGAAATGTATAAAAGAGGCAAATTCATAGAAATAAAGTAGATAAGAGGTTACCAGGGGTTAGGTAGTTATTGCTTAATGGGTACAGAGTTTCTGTTCAGGGTGATGAAAACATTTTAGAAATAGATGGTGGTGATGGTTGCACAACATCACGAATGTACATAATACCACTGAAATTGTATACTTAAAAATGGTTAAAACAACAAATTTTATATTTTAGCCACCAAAAAATCTAGCGTGGCTAAACAGAACACGTCAGGGTTACCATGTGAGCCGTGGGCCACCAGTTTGGGGACCTTGGGCTCCGAGGGGTTAACACTGGCCCCCTACATACCCTGAGCAAGGATTCAGCAACAATGCCAAACTCTATACTAGACACTGGAGTGGGGCCTGTGGGGGTGGATTACATTAAAAATATATGTTCCTTATCCTCAAGGAGATTAAAGACTAGAAATAGATAGACCCAATAGCAGTAATTCGACAGTGCTTTCAGGAGGCTACAAAAATGTGCTTCGAGAGATTCAGCGGGGAGATCATACCTGGTGGTGGGGATCACTCAAGCGTTCCTGAGGGCAATGGAACTTGAGCTGCCATTGGAGCATAGGTAGAAAGGGAAGGCTGCCCCAGGAAACGAAAGAGCATGAGCAAAGGAATGGAGTCCGGTTTGGCTGGAGAAGAGGTCAAGTAGGGAGGTAGCTGGAAAGGTGGGGGCGGGGACCAGGACCAGGTGCCATGTTGCCAAATCAGGGATTTTGCACTTACTTGGAGCAGAAGAATAAGTTCTCAGAGCTGTTCCTGACACTGATCAGCTAGGCATCAGTGTATAAAATGATTGAAAAGAGCAGACAGAGGTTCCTGCACAGCTAGGTGGGAGGTAAGGTAGGTCTGGACCTGAACAGAGGCCATGGGGTGGGAATGATGGGGAGGGTGGGGAGGGGGCTCTTTGGAGGAGTAAGAGATAGATGCTGATGGCTACAAAGGGGGGACGGAGTGTCAGAAAGGGGAAGAGCGTGGTGGCTACATTTTTTAGGGTGTAGATTATTTTCGATTCATTTAGCGATAAAGAGAGGGTGTTGCATGCTGAGGGGAAAGGTGTTTTTGGTGTCATTTTGATGTGTGGTTTTTGCTTGTTTTTGAGGTTAAGAAAGACTGAAGGAGTAGAAAGAATCAGTGGCATGGGGGAGACTGGAGATTGGAGAGAGAAAGAAAAGTGAGCTGATAGAATAGAAGATACAAGAGGGAGCAGAGTGGAGAGACCTGGCAAAGCTTTAGGGTCATGCAGACAGAAGTGAAGGCAAGAGAGGTGGGAGAAAGGAAAGAGACAATTTTTTAGTGGAGAGGAAGGAAGGTGGCTTCATACTTAATAAGAATCGAAGCCATCTGCTTCAAGAGAGGGGCCAAGAGTGGCTCTGATGGCTCAATAATGGCACATCTGTTGCAGAATGCGACATCGGGAGCCAACAGAGCTGATTAATTGAATGACCATTGAGTGTCACTGGAGCCCAGATGAGGCTGGAGAGCACACACGCATAGCAAACCCACCCTGTGACCCAGCTGTCAATACTTGGCACTCAAAAGGGAAGAGTGGGGGCCGGCCGAGTGGTGCACTGGTTAGGAGTTGGCTTGGGACGCCAGCTCTGAGCAGCAGGGCTCCAGCTCAGATCCCACATGAGGGCCAGTGACACTGCTCTCTACAGCCATGATGGTGAACAACAGTTCGACCTGGAGCTGGGCTGCCGTGTGTCGCCAG
>NW_017731828.1:42119-56982 GCF_001890085.2 Hipposideros armiger
CCAGCAAAGCAACATCCTCCACAACTAGACTGAAGAACAAAAGGGACAGCAATTTGTCTGTTCCCCTTCCCCCAATTCTCCAGTGCTGTTCCCATCCCCTCAATTCCCCAATAAAAATCTTAAAAAAAAAAAAATCCAAGGAGTGAGGCATTCTTGGACAATAGAAGGCACACTGTTGAAGTGGTCAACCATTGGGTTTTCTGAGCTTTGCAAGGAAACAAGAGAAGGCAGCCTTGGTGTGACTGGGAGAATGAGAGCTCTAGGGCCTGGAAGTCAGGATGACTGGCGGTGGGAAGAAGAGAAAGAAAGAAGGTGTGGTCCCAAAATGTTCTGAAAATAGTTGTAACCCCTTAGGCCAAATATGATAAGATGTAGTGGCACCAATGTTCACATTAAGGACTTTCAAGCCTGTGTCCAAACTCAGTTGGACTAAGTGCCCTGGCCATCAATTAGTGATGTCTGTCATAGGCAAAGGAATGAGGGGAAAGCCATGATCAGTCCTACATGATTATGAAGTACAATAAGCCTAATTGCCCTCATAGGTGACTAAAGAATGCAAATGGAGGTACCATCATTAAGGAGGTCTAGAAGGGTAGGATGTTTAGATGGCCAGTGACATGGAAGCTCAATTCTTTGGCAGTGACAGCAGTAAAGAGGGTCGGACACCATCAGTCCAGCCCTAAACTCATCACAGAAAGAGGGAGAGCTTCTCTGAAGTCAACAGATGGAAGTGATAATGCTAGGGGGGACCATCAGAATTCGGGACCTACAAGAGAAGAGGTTGTTGAACAATGGTGATGGAGTACCAATGTATTTCCAAGACTAAACTCTAGGTCCTCAAGGGTAGGACCTGTGCCTTCTCTTTGTATCTACAGACCTAGCAGAGAACCCAACATATAGCAGGTGCTCAGTAATTAGCTGTGGAATAAAGGGCAGCATCTTTAGGGAGCAAGGAGTAGTCTGTCCCCTTTGTCCTGCCCCGCAAGTCAGGGAGCTGACAAGAAAAGGAGCCAGTGTGACAGGAAGTGCCACCATCAGGAGAAAGTGAGGTGGATGTTAGCAGAAATGGGTCTGGGAGATGCGAGCAGAGCCAGAGAAGTTGAGTCCCAAGGGACTGCAGAGGGAGCCTGCACTAGGACTTAGGATAAATAAGATGATATTTATGTATCCTGCTTTACGTCAGAGCGTGTGGGTAACTCAGGGAAACCCATTCCCACTCTTATAAAACAACTCAGAGCACAGGTCTTTCCAGAGGTGGGTTGGTCTCATCTCTATGTGAAAGATTTGCTGAGAGAAATCAAATGTAGGTCAGGTGTCTAATCCTTACTATGCTAACCACGTCTGCGCCCTTTAGAATAAATGCTGAATGACTTCATTCATTCATTCATTCATTCATTCTCGGTACCTCAGTGTCCTTACTTTATGGTGGGCTAAAGCTCTTTCTTACCTATTTTATGGGATTGCTCTCATGATAAAAATGAAAGCTCCTTCAAAACATTTCACATTTAAGCACCCCGGGTTATCCCATTGAAATGAACTATCTCTTGTGCTTTAAAATGTTATGCAACATGTTTGAAATAAGTGGGTCATCTGCTGGGGCTTAGAATTAGCTGTGACCCAGAGATGTGGCTGTATTTGTTAGAAGTGTTGATCCCTCCCCCACCCCACCCCCATGTAAAAGTGAAGTATGATTCACACCCAACCTCCTCCCGTTTTCCATCCTCACTGAGGGTACACCTTACACAGCCCCAGGGTTTCCTGTTGTCTGGGTCTTTTTGGAAATAAATGCACTGGATGTTTTGTTAGTAATGCTGCATGTGTGCCGTGAAGCCACGAGGAAGGGACAGTTGGAAACCTCTAAAGCAGTGAATTATCACTCTCACCCTGACAGTGCCATGTCACTCTAGACAAGTCGCTGAATGTAGCTGCGCCTGGGTTTCTGTAAAGTCACCTGCAACAACTCTGGTGACAGACACACACAGAGCTGGAAGGCCAAGCACTCGCACTGTGAGAGAGGGACAGGGACATGTCACTTTTAACTTGAGTGGATCCAAGCAAATCAATATTGGGAAAGTGGCAAAAGTAAGATGGGCCACACAACAAGAACCGTGCATTGGTGGGAAGATGAGAAGCTGAGCTAAAGGACACCGTGAGACCTCGTCTCAGGCTGACGAGATGAAGAAAGATCCATGTTTAAGCATAATGTGGCATTAGGATGATTTACAAACTAGTGATTCTGCAGCGGGGCAAAGGGGGACAAACGTGGTGACCGCTGGGCCTGGATTACTCTAGGGGGTTTAGTGTTGACAACACAGGGATCTGGTGTTGAGGACAACAGGACATCCTCTTCATCAGGGCTAGCGACAGGCGAGGACCAACCAACAATGTGGGGTGCTTAAATGTGAAATGTTTTGAAGGAGCTTTCACTTTTATCCTCAGAGCAATCCCATGAAATGGGTAAGGAAGAGCTTTAGGCCCACCATGAAGTAAGGACACTGAGGCACAGTGAATGAATGAATGAATGAATGAATGAAGTCATTCAGCATTTATTCCAAAAGGCATAGACTTTGTTAGCATAGACCAACTAAGAGATGTGTCCGCACCTGCTTGAAAACTATCCCGAGAAGGAAAAACCCAACAGCTGTGATTTGATAAATAAATATAATTCTGGCTAAGTAAGGGAAGAGAGAAAAGAATAAAAAGCATAGAACAAAGAAAGAGAATGCCGATCAGATTTAAGAGGGGCAGAATCTAACAATGAGGGATATTGTAAAGATCTACGTAGGCAGGAACACAGTCAGTTCAAGGGGCTAAGGAGGCCCCACATTTAGATTGGTCCCAAAAACTCCTGCTCTCTTCCAATGATCAGGAGTCCCTTATTCTCCAAATTTCCCTAGGGCTTAGTGCAGACGGGAACAGGGAGCCCTTCCAGAAGGAAGGGACCAAAGCAGGCACCCTCTCCTCACTGGCAGCGCCTCCTGCATCATGGGCCTCCCTGGGGTGGGCCCTGACTGTAAGTCTAGAGAGGAAGCTGCGGGAGGTCTGACTCACCCTGTCCCCAGCCACTCCGATCCTGGGTGGGCAGGCCTGCGCACGATGAATCACCGAGAGCTGCTGTGAGTGCTATTCTGAGCTCTGCCAAGGACACGGATACTCCTGTTGGCACCCTGGCACCCTTCACAGTTTCTTTCCTTCCTCGTCCGCCTGTCAGGAGACAAGTGCGGTAGGAACAGAACATTTGAGCTTTTTTAGCCCAGGACAGAAACGGTGTAACTCTTTCTAGTCTTCCTCCTTTCCTTCTGGGTTCCTGGAAGTCACTGATAGGAAATTGAAACCGAGAGCCACTTCTTTCCGAGCATAGTTGAGGTGGGCTTGCTAAGAAGCCATTCCAGGGGAGGGTCGGGGAGGGCAGGGCATACCTTGTGGAATTTCCCAAATGAATCACCTGGCTATTTATTTTGACTGAAAGCACCCAGGAAGTACATAAGTTTAAGTTTTAGATTCTACAAGGAAAAACCCTGGTGCCCACAGCTCTGCCTAAGGGTACAGTTAATGCCTCAATCTATCCAGCTGCCATCCAGTTCCTGATGACCCACACCTATGCAGGCCATATAACGAGTTAAGGGCTGTACAGACTCTGTCAAGCCTACCAAATGCTGTTGGACTCAGAGCCAGGAATTTAAATAAGAATGCGTCTTTGAAATATCTTCTTACTACTCTGTATTAAATTGCAAGAGGGCCCACGGGGGAAATTCAGCCATCTTTCATCCTCTCACTGTGGGTGTAACTGACCCTTGGGGATGGGCACTTGGAAAAGCACAGCTCAAGCTTCAGAAGATGAGAAGTGGAGGACATTCCACTAACAAGTATTTATTGAATATGAGGAAGGCATGTGGGGGGTTACAGTGATAAAGGAGGCACCTTCAAGGAGATAAAATCTAGCAGAAGAGAGACGATATGTACACCAATCATTTTGAGTAAGCACAGAGTTCTCCAGGACATGAGGAAGGAGAATTATCTGGTTTGATGAAAGTCAGGCAGGATTCAGGAACCGATCCTTGGAGGACAAGTACAGTTCCCACAAGGGAAGACAGAGGTGATACAAAAGGTACAGAACACTCTCGTTTTTCTACAAGAATGTGGGGAGAGAAAACTGGAGAGGTACCTTGGGTGTGGACATGCCGTCCTTGAAACGACACGCTTACAAGCTTGGGCTTGATTGACCCAGTCAGTGGGTGTGGTGACTCACTGAAGACCCTCGACACGGTGAGAGTCATGACCACATCAGAGTCTCCACAAGCTCAGTCTAGCAGCTGCCCACAGGATGGATCAAAAGGGAAAGAAATCAGAGGTGGAGAGCTAGTGTTTAGTTTCAGGTGGGAGTAACGAAGGTCTGAACAAAGGCAGTAACGATGGGGATAGAAAAGGTGTGTACAATGTTATGGACGTGCTTAAACAGAGCCTGAATTTTCACTGGATGTGAGGAAATGAGAGAGGGAGAGAAAGACATCGAAACAACTCTGGACAACTAGGAACCACCAGAGATGAATATATTTTTTTCAACTAGAAAAAGTGAGTTTTTGAGACTGAGAAATGACAGTGCCATTAACAGGCTTATGGACATGAGAAGGAGGAAGAGATTTGGTGGGTGGTTCTCCCTTGTGAGGGCTGAGAAGCCATGTAAATGCCCAGAACACACACGAAAATACCTACGGGAGAAATCAGGGGATAGAGAGATCCGGGAGCTATCCATACAGGGGTGACAGTGGAACACAGTGAAGAAAAGCATTCTGAAGGTGGAACTAGCAAAATGAAGACCTACATTTAAAGAACAGAAGAAAGAGAAACAAAATGGGGGAAAGCAAAAAAAAATGAGTTTTTATCAAGTCCCAACCATATTCTTGTGCTCAGAGATTTGCATATATTGTTGTCTGTGAAGCATTTCCTCCATTTTATAGGTGAGAAACTTGAATTTCATGTTAGTCCACCAAAGAAGTCAGATGCCCACATCAGAAACCCAAGAGTCATTCTTTCCAAATCCATCTCCTTCACCTCTCACAGTCTACTGCAACACGCCTTGTTAATTCTATCTTCAAATCTTCCTTGACTCTACCCCCTTCTTCCAACCTTTCTTTAGGCCTTCAATTCTTCCCTGCTTAGGCAATAACCTCCTATCCCCGGGTCTCCCCATTCATGGTCTCACCCATCACCAATCCAATCTCCTTCCATACCATCTAAGTGTTCTAACACAAATCTGGTTCTCACAAAGCCTTCAGAAGCTTGCAAGGCCCTTGGTCAGATGCTCCACTAACTCTATAGGAAGTTGGTCTCTCAATCCTGTAAGCACTGAACACTCCAGCCTCATGGACTTACCTGTGGTTCACAGAATCCAGCCACCTTCCCATCTCTGCATATGTTTCCCTCTCCTTCAAGACTATCTCCTACAGATGTTCAAGAGCAAATCAGGGATCATATCCTCAAGTTGTACTCATCTGCCCAGGGGCCCATTTTCTGTACTTCTCACTGCCCTGACCATCCCCACATCACAGCACTTCTCACACTACCATATTTAGTCTATATGCCAGTCTCACTGCATGAGCAGTAGTTTGGAGGTAGGGGTTTTCTTTCATATACTGGTGTCTAACACGCAACATTTCCTGGTAGAATTAATAAAACAATCAATTCAAACTCAAGTCTGATTCTGAGGTTCACGTTCCTTCTACTATACTATAAAATTAGAGAGTAGACAGAGAAACAGGATAGTGTAGGCAAGAGGCCATCTATGAAAAACTCACAGCTAACATCACACTTAATGGTGAAAGACTGGATGCTTGTTTCCCAAGTTCAGGAGCAAGACAAGAAGGGCCAATCTCATTACTTCTACTTAACATTGTACTGGAGGTTCTTTTTTTCTTTTTCTTTCAATGTCATTTTATTTTATTATTAGTTTCAGGTGTACAAAACAATGTAATAGTTAGACATTTACACCCCTCACAAAGTGATAACCCTCCTCCCCCAATCTACTACCCTTCTGACATCATATGTGTTAGAATTCAATTGACTCTATTCCCTACGCTGTACTCTACATATAGATAGATAGATAGATAGATAGATAGATAGATAGATAGATAGATAGATAGATAGATAGAAAGATAGATATAGATATTAAATTATAGCTGACATACAATATTATTCAGCTTCAGCTTCAGGTGTACAGTGCAGTGGTCAGGCATCTACACCGTCCATGAAGTGGTCTCCCTAATAAGATATGTGCCCATCTGACACCCTACAAAATCTTTACATTATTGATTATATTCCCCAAACTGTCTTTCATATCCCCATGGCAATATTGTAGTTACCAATTTATGCTGTCTAATCCCTCCCCCTTCTCCCTCATCCCCACTACCCTCCCATCTAGCAACCATACTGGAGGCTCTTTTAGGCAAGAAATAAAGGTATCCAGACTGGAAAGGAAGAGTAAACTATCTCTAGTCACAGATGATGTGATCACACATATAAAAAATCCTAAGGAATCCACAAAGAAAGTAGTAGAACAAAACACAAATTCAGCTAGGTAGCAAGGATATAAGATCAATATACAAAAATCAATTGTATCTCTATATACTAGCAATGAGCAACATGAAATGAAATGACCCAAACAATGCCATTTGCAATAGTATCAAAAGAAAAAAAATACTTAGGAATAAATATAACAAAAGAAGTATAAAACTTGTACACTGAAAACTATGAAACAATATTGAAAGAAATTAAAGATCTCGATAAATGGAAAGACATTCCCTATTTATGGACTGAAAGATTTAGTGTTGTTAAGATGGCAACACTCCCCAAATTGATCTACAGAATCAACATGTTCCCTTCAAAAATTTCAGCTGCCTTCTTTTTTTTTTTTGCAGAAATTAACAAACTGATTCTAAAATTCATGTGGAAATGCGAGGGGCCCAGAATAACCAAATCAAAATTGAAAAAACCAAAACAAAGTTGGAGGACTCACACTTCCTGATTTCAAAACTTACTACAGACATAGAATAATCAAAACTGTATGGTATTAGCATAAGGATAGACATATAGATCCATATAGACATATAGATCAATATTATGGAATAGAATTAAGAGTTCTGAAATAAACCCTTACATTGATGGTCAACTGATCTTTGATAAGGGTGCCAAGACAATCCAAGGAGGAACTACTGTCTTTTCAACAAATGATGCTGGGGCAACTGGATACCCACATACAAAAGAATGAACTTGCACTCCTACCTAATATGATATACAGTTAACTCAAAATGAATCATACACCTAAAGGCAAGAGCTTAAACAATAAAAGTCTTAGAAAAAAAACTTAGGAGTAAATCTTCATGACCTTGGATTTGCCAAAGATATCTTACAAAGTTCGTGTTACACCCCTTTGTTTTTGTGAAAGACCTACATTCATACCAGTTTCTGCTAACCAAAAGAAATCCGAACAGAATTTTCGCTTTTACGAAAAAAAGCTGTTACCGTATTGTCTTTAGTAAAAGCAAAGTGGCCTAACGCAAACTTTTGGAAAGCAGAGGATACCTGTATACCCAAGAGACCTGAAAACATATAGCCACACAACAACTTGTACACAAACGTTCATAGCAGCATTATTCATAATAGCCAAAAAAGCGGGAATAACCCAAATGTCCATCCACTAATAAGTGAATAAACAAAATGTGGCATACACACACTATTCAGTCATAATAAGGAATGAAGAACTGACACGCTACAACATAAACGGGGCTTTTGGCCTCCATTGTGCTTGCAGGGTTTTAATTAACAGACGTGACTGGGTGATGACACAGACAGGTCAATGCCATTGAAAGAAGATTTTCGCTACTTACAGTTCCTGAGAGGAGGGCACAGCACCGCCACACAGGGCCACATGGGGAAGGTCCAGGTTCAGACTGGAGGCAGCAGCAGCAAGCCAGAGCCTGTATGGTGCTCTCTGCAGGAAAGGCAAGGCAGGATAGGGTAAGCAGCTTAGGACAGGCTAGTCTGAGTAATTCTGGTGGGCTCTGGGAAGGGGCTCTCTCTAGTTGTCTGGTATCTGGCTCTCAGTTGATTTAAGCCAGGGCAAATATTGGCTGGGTGTGTGTGAGAGTTTGATAGAGGAGAGGTTTGGTTGGGGGTGTGGGTCGCCTGCATAAGTAAAGTGTGCTCCACGGTGAGTCCTTGTCTATCAATTGTTTAGCCCTGGGAGGGGCAGTCGCTGCCCACTCAGCGAGGCCACAAGTGCTGGAGCACCAAGAAGAGAAAATTTTAAAATGTAGTTAATATGGTTGACCCTCTGATGAATGGATGCCCAACAGACAAATACAGAATCTAAGAAAACCCAGTTAGAACAGCCTTGAAAACATCATGCTAAAGTGAAAGAGGCCAATCACAAAAGACCACATATTATACGATTCCATTTACATGGAATGTCCACAATAGGCAAATCCATAGGTACAAGATATAAATCAGTAGTCACCAGGAGCTGGGTTGAGAGGAGAACAGAGTGACTGCTGATGGGTATGGGGTTTCTTTTGGGGGTGATGAAAATGTTCTAAAATTAGATAGTAGTGATAGATGTACCACTCTGTGAATATCCCCCAAACCACTGCACACTTTAGTTGGGTGACTTGTGTGGTATGGGTAAGTTATATATCAATAAAGTTATTATTTAAAAAAAAAAGACAAGAAAAGTGTTTAATACTATCACAAATAAGACATCAGTGGAAGAGCCGTGTTGCCACTGTTTACACTGAAAACTCTGGGTCTCGCAGATTTTATAGCTAGAGATGAGGGCTCATGATGCAAGATCTCAAAATTAACTCAGTAAACAAGAGTCACTTGTGATACCTGATCAGGAGAATAACACCACAAAAATACTGCTTAACAAGATTATTCTAAGAGTTGAACACGGGGCAGACGGGGCCAGGGCAAGACTGGAAGGAGAAACAGCAAAAATAAGGCTGTCATGAATAGTTCAGGTAGAGAAGGTGGCTTAGAAATCAAAATGAGAGATGAATTGGAAAAGAAAGCAAGAATGAGCAACACCTGGAGGCTGACTACAAAGAGAAAGGGAAAGATGTGTGAAAATGACCCTGAAGGCTATGAGCCCGGGGGGACAGATGGTGTTGCCGCTGGCAGTTAAAGAGAAACCAGAAAGTGTGAGAATTATGCCCAAGTCAAGGACTCATGGTCCAGTAATAAGAGAGAGCTACTTAACCAATAAGAATCTAAATATGCCTTGATGCCAAAGGTCACTTGAAGACATTTCAAGCAGCTTGGGTAGGGGGTTTGCAGGGACTGGAGTGAGAAAATGAGCTATATTAAATTGGGCTGCAGGCAGGACATCGTAGGGATCTCCAGGCTAATTTAAGATTAGAAAATGAGTAACAAATTGAGACTAGAGATAAATATTTGGTGGTCATCTGTAGGTTTGGGGTCAATATGAAAAGTGAACTTTCTAAAGGAAGCACTGGAACTAGAACAGAGAAAATTAAGCATTAACCAAGTTCTACTGTCCACTTACCAGGCACTCTAGGAGGGGATTTCTCAAAATGATTAGACGGTAATCCTGACTTTCTAGAGTCTTGTAGACAGGGTGAAGACAAGTCTGAAAAAAGAGCATGAACAAGAGTCTCAGGAACACAGAAGATGAAACCATTTTGTCCAGAGCGTTTTCTTGGGATCAAGTATCAGAAGGGAAGGGGGAAGGGCCGGCCGAGTGGCTCAGTTGGTTAAGAGCTCGCTCAAGAGTTTGAGCTCTGAGCAACAGTGGTTCGAGTCCAGCCCGAGCTGAGCAGCCGCTGAGCTGCCAATAGGTAGCAGGATGGCTCAGCTAAAA
Organism: Hipposideros armiger; assembly: GCF_001890085.2. Taxonomy (NCBI): domain Eukaryota; kingdom Metazoa; phylum Chordata; class Mammalia; order Chiroptera; family Hipposideridae; genus Hipposideros; species Hipposideros armiger. The sequence goes on from NW_017731828.1 coordinate 51,994, forward strand.
AAAAAAAAAAAGAAAAAAAAAGAAGGGAAGGGGGAAATCAAATCCAAAGAATGAGAAGGCAAACAACTTCAACAGTAAAGAATAGGACTCCCAGATTTGATCAGAAATCAATAGCTGGGGGAATAGTTTCAATAAAAATTTAAGATTGGAAGCCTAAAAAGCTAAAAAGGAGAGAAGGACATTGTGTTCAAAGATTCCAAGGGCAAATATACATCTTCATTCCTTTGGAAGAAAGAATTAGCACCAATGGAAGTAATTATAAGATTTCCTCTCAGTAGGAGCACAAATTTTCTAACAATTAGAGCTATTATTCCACAATACCATGGCCTCACAAGGGAGTGTGTGCCCTGCCTCTGGAAGAGTCCATTTCCAAGTGCAGATCCAGGTAGTGACTTGCTGTAGGATGACACAAAGGAATTCATACACTGGGGAGGAGGGAGAACAAGCTCCCTTAGGCTCTAACCTGCACAACTCAAAGCTGGAGTCCAGATTAGGGAAGGAATGGTTGGTGAAAAAGAAAAAAAGTTTGCATGGGTAGACCATCTGGGTTTGCTGGGTAGACCATGCGGGTTTGCTGGGTAGGCCATGCGGGTTTGCTGGGTCGGCCTCTGGATTTGCTGGGTAGACCATCCGGGTTTGCTGGGTAGACCATCTGGGTTTGCTGGGTAGACCATCCGGGTTTGCTGGGTAGACCATCTGGGTTTGCTGGGTAGACCATCCGGGTTTGCTGGGTAGGCCTCTGAGTTTGCTGGGAAGGCCATCCAGGATTGCATGGGTAGGACATCCATTTGGAGAATTTGTTCACTTTTCACAGAAGGAATGGTAGTGGCAAGGCGTAGAGGGGATGGTTGAAGGTCTCAATTGAGAGGCCTGTAGAGTTTAAAAACTGGAAGAGAAAAAAAAGAGGTGGCGAAAAACTAATCAAAGGGAGTGGGATTTAGAGTGAAGTTATTTCCTCTGAGACAGAGAACTGTCCAAGTAGAGAAACTCCAGATAATCTTGATCTGTCTGTAAAACAGTTTGTCATCAGTCATCAGTGGTGATAGGAGCCTGGGGGCAGAGGGGACTGCGAACATGAGAGAGAATAACTAGCCAGGAGGGTTTTTAAATGAACAGATATAAAGTAATAATGAAATAAAGAACATGTGGCATTTTCTGGTGCTCAAAAGTACAGCCAAGTCTCTGGAACTTTGTCTCCCCCTGCTGAGGCAGGAGGTACACGCGGCCAGAGATACGGAAAGGAGGGAGCTGCTTCTTTGGGGGTGCGGGAGGGAGTAGAAGGAGAAAAACACAAATTTGATATAAAAATCTCTTACATATTAGAACCACCACAATCCTGCAGCATTGAATGAGCTGGTCAAAAGTTAGGCTGTGCCAAAGAGCAGATGGCTGTGGGCAGGGGGACAGCAACGTGTCATTCCTATAGACCACCCTCACCTGCCTTTTCTCTAAAAGGTTCTTCACTGAATTAACCCATTCCTTGATCCAGAGGCTGTTTCAATAGCCAGTAAATAAGTGATGGCAGAGACCAGGGATGGGAGGTATATTTGGGGGACTTGGCTTTTGTTTTAACTTAACGAGGGAACTTTCTGTCAGTCATGACACAGGTTTGTTTCTCAAAAGTTCTGTTAAGGGCCGGCCAGGTGGCTCAGTTGGTTAGAGCGTGAGCGCTGAGCAACAGGGTTGTCAGTTTGACTCCCGCATGGGATGGTGGGCTGTGCTCCCCGCAAGCAGATTCAAAGTGGTGACTAGACAAAGTGGAGCTGAGCTGGCGCTCTCCACGACTAAGATTGAAGGGCGACAACTTGACTTGGAGCTGATGGGTCTTGGAAAGAACACATTGTTCCTCAATAAAGTTAAAAAAAAAAAAAGTTCTGTCAAATGACAATCTGGTTGACTATGCAGCACTTATATTCTTCCAAGAGCTTGTTCACAGAATCATCTTCGACGTGAACGCAGCTAGTTGTGCAAACAATGATAAAAACTATTTCAGGACTATGGGGCATTTGGGGAAGGGTCTCTCTGCTGCTTCCCCTCGCAGCCAGAGTGGTGATTCTTTCCTTTATGAGTCTATGAACATCTTCATTCCATGAAACAAAGCCAAGTCCTGTGTGTGCTATTCATGAGATGCCATTTTCAATGGGAATCAACTGCAAAACTGTTAGGTTCCTGTAAGTTTCTATGGTGAGGCTAGGAAAACAAACAAAATGCAAAATAAAGAAGCAAATGCACACACCCACACAAAATCTAGGACTATGGTATCCTGATGTCACGCTTTAGGGCATGACAATAACTATGAAACAAGGTGAAGGCCTTTGAAGTTCTCAGAGGGGAGGTTTTACCTAAATACAATTATCCCATTAAAATCCACATCGTTCCTAGCAAACAGGGTGGCCCCTTTGGTAGCATCGATGAAGTTATGGGATGGCAACTTTCTTATGATAAAGAAATTTAAAAGTTTCAAGGGATTTTGCTACTTTTTTATCTAATTTCTAAAAGGGAAAAAAAATTATTTCTTTAATCAGAGGGCAACAGCAGGCAGTGAAAAGCTGACTAATGGCATTTTAGAAGCCAAACCTTCATTCAAAGCGAATTAAACAGTCCCTAGAAAGAAGCGTGGGGAGTGAAGGCAGGAAGGCAAATTAAAAAATGAACTAGAAAAGCTTTAAAAAGAAAAACGGGAACAGAGAAAGAGCAGGGACATTGGTAAAGAGGAGAGAGGCAGACCTGCAAAGGCGAGCAGGTGACATAATCCCACCTCCACTCTCCAGGGGCCCAGAAAGAGATAACAATGTTAAGAGTTTGTCAGAGGGCAGGATCCTCTTGAGCTTCAGAGGGAAGGACCAGGAAAGAGGGAAGAAACATTTTTTAAAAGGGAAAACCCAGAGCAGACGGCACTGCAGTGAGAGGCTCACATGCGGGTGCGAGGGCAGCTCTGAGGGGCTCCGGGGCCTCACTCAGCCAGCAGGTGCAGGGCTGGAGGCCGTTTTCACACAGAGCCTCGCAGGGTCTGACAGACCTGCTCACCCTCCCAGACTCTGGCCCTCGGAAAGAGGATTTAAGTGATATGAGAAGAGGCCATATGGTCTAATGCGGGCAAACACTGACGTCAAAAGGCCTGGGTGGTAGCTTAGTCCTGGTTCTGCCACTTACTAGATAGTGTGGCCCTGGGCTGACCGCTTAACCTCTCTGAGCCTGTTCTCACATCTACGGGATAAAGGGAGTAGTGAACAGGAGGGCACTTAAAGAGGCGTGCACATCTGAAGTATTGTATTAGTGATGATGGGGAGACCACATCACTGGATGCGCAGGTACAGAATTCCTTTCCAAGTGTTAGACTTGAGATGTATGTATATATGTATGTATGTGTGTGTGACACTTTTATGTGACATCATTACATATAACATCTAGTTATGTATAACATCTAGTCACATATGAAAGTTACATGTAACATGCATACACATGTATGACCATTTAAGTGATTTGTATCATCTATGTTCACACATATAAACATCAGTATTTCACATTTAATCTGATTTATTCTGGATATATGCTGAAATAAACTTAGTCACCAGAAACGGTCAGGGCATTTAAGGAAAAGCGAAAGGAAGGTGACCCTGCATCTAAAAGTACAAGAGGCCACACGGGAAGGTAAATCTGCTGTCGTGATTAAATAGCTGCTGCGTCCTTGGACATGGAGCTGACTCCTTGACACTCACAATTTAACTGAGGAAATGGCAGTGTACCCAGAAACAACCAGCGAACAAAATAAGGCAGTAAAATCAATCAGCCTGGGGAAGGAAAGAACATTTGGAGCAGGGTAATCAGGACAAGCTCCATGGAGGAGGGACATCGGGGGGCGAGAGGGATGAATAGCATTGGAATGGCAGCAGAAGGAAGGGGGACAGTCCAGGAAAAAACATGCAGTGGGAATAAAAACAGCAGCTTGACACAGAGTCCCCCAAAGAGGCCCACACCAAAACACATCATAATTAAAATGCCAGAGGTTAAAGACAAAGAGGATCTTAAAAGTAGCAAGAAAACATCAGTTAGTTACCTGCAAGGGAGCTCCCGTAAGAGAGTTCATTTCTCAGCTGATTGCTCAACAGAAATTTTGCAGGCCATGAGGGACTGGCGGGAAATACTCAAAGTGATGAAAAGGAAGGAAGGACCTCAACCAAGATTACTCCACCCAGCAAAGCTGTCATTTAGAATCGAAGGACAGATGAAAGAGCTTCCCAGACAACAAAAAAGCTAAAAAAGTTCACCAACACCAAGCCAGAATTACAAGGAATCTTAGAGGGACTTCTTTAAGAAGAAAAAATAAATAAATAATATGAATAATAAAGTGGCACTAGCTACATATCTATCAATAATTACTGTCAATGTAAATGGATTAAATGCTCCAATCAAAAGGCAAAGGGTGGCTGAATGGATAAGAAAACAAGACTCTTACATATAACACCTACATGATATTCACTTCAGATTGAAAGACACACACGGGCTGAAAGTAAAGAGATGGAAAAAGATATTTTGTGGAAATGAACAAAAAACTGGAGTAGCAATACTTATACCAGGAAAAACAGACTTTAAAACAAAGGCTATAACAAGAGACAAGGAAGGACATTTCATATGTTAATAGCCAAGATATGGAAGCAACCTAAGTGCCTATCAACAGATGATTGACTAAAGAGGAGGTGGTACATATATACAATTGAATATTACTCAGCCATAAAAATGAATGAAATCTTACCATTTGCGACAACATGGACGGACCTAGAGGGTATTATGCTGAGTGAAATAAATCAGACAACGCAAGACAAATACCATATGATTTCATTTATATGTGGAATCTAAAAACCAAAATAATCAATCAATCAAAATAGAAACAAACTCATAGATACAGAGAAAAAACTGAGGGTTGCCAGATGGGAGCGGGGTTCAAGGGCTGGATGAAAAAGGTGAAGGGTTGGGCTGGCCGAGTGGTGC
>NW_017731828.1:58792-79306 GCF_001890085.2 Hipposideros armiger
GGCCGGTCCACATTTTTTTTAAGAATACAAAAAACAGGTGCTTCCTGAAAAAAATTTTAATGTTCTTTTTTAAAGATGATACTTTTTTTTTTTGGTAACAACAGTTCGTAGCAACAGTAAGCTGACCAGTCTGACTTTGTAGGAGATTCGTGCAGAGGCAGTAGGAGATGCAATAAGTAGATTGAAGCTGGAGAGGGGAAAATGTCGCACCAGGTAACATTTGATTCTCTCACCAAGGTTTCTAACTGTGTGGTCCAAGGATGGGCTTCAAGTTTGGGCCCATGAACATCCTGTAATAAATTTCAAATGTTTGTTCCTATGTGTATTTTGATCTAGGGAGAGAGTCGATGGCTTTCAGATTCTCAAACGGTTTCATGACACTTTAGAAAACGAAAACCATTCATGTAGACAATTGGCAGAGTGGTTTGTGTGGGGACAGGATGGGGGTTTAGGTTTTAAAACTTGAGCCCATTTCCCTTGAGACTCGCTGGTAACTATACACCAGATAGCATTTAACAAATACCACACCGCTCCTTATGGTTTCTTTCTCACGAGGTATTTAACAGAGCTATTGGTAGATTATAACAGCTCAACCTATTGTAGAAATAAAACTAGCAGAGGGCGAGCAGAGAATCCAGTGAAAGGGATAGGAGGTGAGGAGATTCAAAAAAATTAAAATGCCATAGAAACCGAAGGAAAAAAGTCCTGGGAAAGATGAAGTGGTTACCAGTGTCAAGTGCAAGAGAAGGATTAAAAAAGATAAGGAATGTCAATAAAAGATCTCCAAATTCTATGACCTTCTGTCAGGGAATGAGAAATAAGGTCAGCGATTAAGGATAAGGCGTCCAAATGGAGACACTTGAAGAGCAAAGGGAAGTGCTGTTGATAATTACGTCTGGTCATCAGGCATAAACCGGGACTGTCCTGCGCAGACAGACCTACAGTTAGTTACCTAGGTGAGGAGGAAGTTAGTACAGCCAGGAAGGCAGCAGATTATCCACTCAGAGGACTTGGTCATGAAAAGATAAACGGGCCATGAGTCACAAGAACTAGTAGAGATAAGAAAAGGCTTTATCAGTTATGGGAGGCAGGGAGGACTTCTGGAGGTTTTAAAGGAGGAGGGAAAGAGAGGATGAAAGCATCTTGTATTCTCCATCCCTCTGAACACCACGCTGCACGCAGACGGCCCTCAGGCATTTCCTGCATGAATGCTGACTTTGGGACTCCCATCCTCCAAGAAGCAGGAAGGAACAGAATGAGCAGGAAGAGGGAGAGGCCTTTCTTCCTTTGAAACTGTATGGAAGCGGAAGCGGAAAAGAAAATGTATGACAAGAAAAGGCAGGCCAGAGCATTTTATTTCAACCTAGGGAGCATCAGAGATCAAGCTGTCGGAGAAGAATGCATTTCCATTTCCAAATAAGCCTCACTATAGCCTTTTCATCAAGGGGGGGAAAATAATCAGTAAGAAAGTGAAGTTAGGGCCGGCCGAGTGGCTCATTGGTTGAGAGCTGCCTTGGGAGCGCAAGCTCTGAGTAGCAGGGCCCCGGTTCGGATCCCACATGAGCCAGTGACACTGCCCTCTACAGCTAAGATGCTGAACAACAGCTCGACCTGGAGCTGGGCCGCCGTGAGTCGCCAGCGATGGTGTAGGCTGCAGTGGGGCTGCAGTGGGCTGCCGTGAGCTACCGTGAGTGAAGAACAAAAGGACAGCAACTTGTCTGTTCCCCTTCCCCACTCCCCAACGCTGTTCCCTTCCCCAACTCCCCAATAAAATATTTTAAAAAAAGAAAGAAAAAGTGAAGTTAATTCTTAGGAGTCCTTTAAGCTAATTCTCACGTAGACTGTCAGAACTAGAGCAATAAAGAAATACAGCCATCATGCAACACATAATTTCATTCAGTGCTGAACAATTATTGGGTTGTCGGAAAAGTCATGACGCATTTTTGCAACAAAAAACATAGAAAAAATACATCATAACTTTTCTGACAACCCAATATTTTATTTATAATTTCATTGCAGGTACAGCTTGGGGGCTACAGAGAGGTCAGGGCTGAACTGGATAAGGAAACTATGGTCGGTGTTGGGGTACAAAGATGTAAGCATACCGACTATGTTGGGGGGAAGGAGACTCTCAGCCAAATGTCAGAAAGAGGTTAAATAATCAAAATGGGGTTCACTACAGGCGATTCTTAAATTACAACTAGACAACTCATCTAACCTTAGCACAATCTCACACAAAGGAGAAGGGAAGGCTTTCACAGAACAGAACAGAAATGGGGCCATCCCAGTACCCACAAGGGGAGAAGCTGTACAGTCTGGCGACACTGTGGTCAGTGAGCGGTCACTCGGGAACACTCAATAGCAGGAAGTCATAAGGCATGAATCACATTCATTTGAAAACGCGGAGCTCAGCATAGATATTTAAATAACCAGATGGACAGATATTTATTATAAAAAGTCAATTTATTTACCCCTCCTGTGTTTCATCATTTCCCTTTTTGTCAGTCATAAGCAATTAATTAACTGATTGAAAATCTGCTTGATTAAATAACATCAACAATTCACAAACACACCACATTTCAGAGTATAAAGCAGGAGGTTGAAAAATATTCCCTAACCCAATGCAAATTAGGCAGCCCTCAAAATTGCACATGTCCCCCCACATTTGCTTACATAATTTAAAATATATGTACAGAATGACCTTAAAATATTGACCATTTGTATAGAATTCATAGCCATGAAGATGTATATACTCTACAAACTTCTAAAGAATAGATACCTAGATACCCCTCAGGCCTTAATGACCCATTAATGTGATTCAGCATCATACACCTAATGCTTACTAGGGCAAAAGGTCTTTCCTTTTTCTCTAATTCTTGTCTTCTACTGAGGTAACTCAGGGAATTCGGTTGTGACACAGATCGATCCTCTGAAAACAAGGCTGCGCGGATTAGCTCTCTTGTGGAGCCTGAAGGTCCCAGACAGCAAATCAGGGGTTGGGTACGTCAGTTGTGGGTTACCCGTTGGAATGCTTGCGACAACTCATCAACCTTATGGTCCTTGAAAGGCTGACTAAATGCTTCCAGGAGTCAGTTATTTAATGCTGATGAAAATGGAAGAGAACACGCTGACAACGCTTTGAAGATGTTTCTGCTTCTGGACCTGAACCACTTTAGAGCGGATGCAGAGTGGCTGAGCCAATCAGCACGTAGGAGGATTTTTCCCACCATTGTTTACAAAGGCGCTCTTGGTCCAAGGCTGGCTATGCTGGGTCCAGCTTGAGAGCTTTATCAGGATTTGATGTTTCAAAGATGAGCCACTGTCTGCAAACTCATTACCAAAGCAAAATGCAACGGGCCTTTCTATTCATGGAGCCCGTCCTTGATATAAGCATGCATGGCTGCTGCGTTGTCACTTAGCTTCCCAGGTTAGGAACAAGGGTCCAAGTCCAACAGAGCATTTAAGGTTAAAGGAACTGACCTCAAAAGGCCAAACGAAGACACTGGCAGATTCATAGGCCATTTGTACATTCATGAAACAATAAAAATCTTCGGCGACAATTTCTGTAGTGTAGCAAAACAGCCCAGCCTCCACTCTGGTCAGCATCTCAAGCGGCTAAGACTGTTGAAAGAGGCTCGGTAATCTGAGGTTATGTTGGAGCTCTTAAGACAAGCCCAAAATAGGATGAATTAAAAGAAATAATTGTCCTGATGTGTCTCCTATCGTTCTTGTTCTTTTGTGGGCACCAGTCACTCACTCAATATGTGAGCTTGTTGTCTTTGCATAAGAGAGCATATTTCCCTCACTATTAATGGTGAAATAAACAGAATTGTACAACTTGTCTGTGAAGAGAAAAAAAGCATTAAATGTGCAGCAACAATTTCATTAATTCTGTTGGAGCATTGTTTGAGATATAATGAATTTGAAAATTATATTCATTTTGACTTCAAACAAAGCTTAATCTTCAATAAATTAGAAAATGATTTTGAAAATTACAGTAAATATTATAAAATACTTAATGTTACATTACAGTCTCAAAAAAAAAAACCTAAGGTACACAAATTAAATAATTCGCTAGAGGTGGAACAGAAAATTGATACTGGTGCTCAGATTAAAAAGTGTTTCTTATGACAGATCCAGTTTCTTTCTATCACGATTTCTAGGATGATCGTAACAGCAGGTTCATCAGGAGCTATTTCCCTCTACTTAGCGTGGACGCCAGAAGTTGAACACAGAGTTACATGACCCAGGAGGTAACTTCCTTAGAAGCTAGAAGGCAGGCAGGCAGAAAAAGCATCCTTTGTGCCAGCGGAGTACAGAAGGAAGCCTTAAGGCAGCACCAGGGAACTCTAGGTGCCCAATGGGCGCCATGACTCCTTGGACAAGACTGTGTCTCTACTGGGGACAACTGAGGCTGCCTCCAATTAGGGTGCCCTCAGTTTAGGGACAGGATACTGAACACATCCCTTGGTAGGGGAGGCTGTCCCCGGACTCTCTCAAGTAGAGACTTTCGCACCATCTCAGCAATCATGTGACAGAGCATGTATGTCACAGGCTTAATCAACAGAGCAACATTTTAAAGCACAAGGCCTTATTCTATGCCAGCTATTTCCCAGAAAGTACAAAATTCCAGCCAGGAATATCTAAGGCACAAGAGTAATTTTCTCAAGCGACTCAAGGTTCCGTTTAGAACCTGCACACCACAGTGTTAATCACAGCAGTGCTTCTGTTTTAACAGTACATGGCTTGATGTACACTGTAAGTTCCTTCAGAAATCCCAAATTACATTTAGCAGATAGAGACTGCCCTGGAAGAGTACACTGATTGATGGTTAGTGATACTTTAAATAACTCTCTTGTCATTTTTCTGGAATTACAAATGACAATACTCACTAGACTCAGGTCAAGGGCAAACTAAAGGCTCTTTCTCTCTTTGAAAAGCAATGTGTCTTTTAGACTAATAAAATTTTACTTTTCACAAAAGGGTCTTTAAACGCAATCAGCAATTTTGCTGGTTTAAGAATTAATTTAAGTCAATGCTTTGAACTAAATGAATAAGAAAACCTACTAGTTAGAAAAAGGGTGGGGGTGGGGGTGGGGGTGAGGGCACACACTTACCATGAGAATGAAAAAGTAGAAAACCCACATCCATCCTAGGTTGTCTTGGATCAAAGACACTAAATACTAAAAGAGAGAAAAAACAATTACAATATAATCCTTATATATTTATTCATATATTATATGAATAAAATGAAGTAGCTAAAAGGTAGATTAAATGTGGCTCTTCTAGAAAATAAGAAGGGAGTTAGGATTTGCATGTTTTGCAGTTTACAAACTCTTTCACATACATGTTCCTATTAAGCTTTATTAATAATGGCCTTCGTTTTGTAAGCGGGCAAAGTTCAAATACAAAAACTGCACAACAGAAGATACGAGTCCAGAAGGTTTATTTACTTCTATTCACTTTGCTATTAAGAGAGGAAGATGAACATACACAAGTCACTTCCGTTTAACCATTCTTTCTTCCAGTGAAAAGTACTATGATTGATGCTTTCAAAAGTAGTTTGTCTTTTAAGTATACCGCTCAGTTTTCAATTATGCTGTTTGCTCACAGGATTATGTGTGACTTTAACATTCTACAGCATGTTACTTTACTTTACTTTCTTTTCTTTTACTTTACTTTCAATTCTGAAAGGATCTGATAGCATTTAACCCATTTTCTTTTTTATTATGGTGAGATATATAACACAAAATTTGCCATTTTTCAGTGTACAACTCAGCAACACCAAATACATTCACAATGTAACACAAGCATCACCACCATCTATTTCCAAAATTTTTTATCACCCCAAACAGAATCTGCACCTGTTAAGCAGTAACTCCCTTTTACCCCCTCTCCCCAGTCCCTGGTAACTTCTAATCTGCTTTGTGCCTCTGAATTTGCCTATTCTGGATATTTAACATTCAGTGGAATCACGTGTATTTGTCCTTTTGTGTCTGGCTTATTCCATTTACCATGTTTCTAAGGTTCAACCATGTTGTAGAGTGTGTCAAAACTTTATTACTTTTCATGGCTGAGTATTATTCCATCGTATACATATACATTTTGCTTATCCATTCATCTACTGATGGACACTTGAGGTGTTTCCACCTTTCAACTACTGTGAATAATGCTGCAATGAACATTGGCTTAAAAATTCTTTCCCTATAAATTTTCCTATTCTGGATATCTCATATGAGTGAAATTACATACAACATGTGGTCTTTTGTGACCGGCTTCTTTCACTCAGCATAATGTTTTTGAGGGTCACCCATGTTGTACGGTGTATCAATCCTTCATTCCTCTTTAATTGCCAATTAATACTCTGTTATGTGAGGGCCGGTCGAGTGGCGCGATGGTTAAGAACTGGCTTTGGGGCCGGCCGAGTGGCGCGATGGTTAAGAGCTGGCTTGGGACGCCAGAGGGCCCCGGTTCGGATCCCACATATGAGGGCCAGTGACACTGCCCTCCACAGCTAAGATGCTGAACAACAGCTCAACCTAGAGCTGGGCTGCTGTGAGTCGCCGGCGACGGCGTAGGCTGCAGCCCCTGTGGCAGTGGGTTGCCATGGGCTACCGTGTGTAGCCAGCAGCCAGCGTGAGCGGCCAGCAGCCGCAGTGAGCGGCCGTCCAGAAGCCATTGACTGATCTGCCTCGCCCAGGAAGAGCGCAATGATGGTGCCAACTTGGGCCAGTGAAGCAACGTCCTCCATAACTAGACTGAAGAACAAAACGACAGCAACTTGTCTGTTCCCCTTTCCCCAATTCCCCAGCACTGTTCCCATCCCCCCAATTCCCCAACAAAAATCTTTAAAAAAAAAATAAATACTCTGTTATGTGAACATCCATTTTATTTATCCATTTATCAATTGATGGATATTTGGATTGTTTCTACTTTTTAGCTGTTATGAATAATCCAGTTATAAACGTTTGTGTACAAGTGCTCATGTGGACATTTGTTCTCGTTTCTCTTAGGTAGATGCTCCAATTTAATCTTATTGGGCCACTGCTATTTGTCAAAAATGTACTAAGCATTGGGAACAAGATGAAGAGGAGTGCACAGTCTGGTACAGTGGACAGGTAAATAAACCAGCAAATGTGACACACTGTGACAAGTGTTCTTTCTATTAGAGGTGTGCACCAACTGCTATGGAAACCAGAAACCATCCGAACTGGAGGAACAAACAATTTCTTTTCTTGGGAAATCAAATAAAGGTGGGAGGAACAAGGTTATTCAAGGCGAGTTAGGGGAGTGGCTGGAGACAAGGCTGATAAGAGTTTTTAATATTAAGTCATGGAGTTTAAGGTTTCATACCTCAGGCAATGGGAAATCACTCCAAGTTCAACACGGAAGGGGAATGAGTAAAGTTAACAATGATTTACTTCTGATCCTGCATCCCAAACCACAAGTCAGTCTAGTACCCAAGTTCATGGTTAGGGATCTGAACACTGGTAGGTGAGACATTCTAAATAAAAGTAAACTCCCTGAGGGCCGGCTGAGTGGCACGATGGTTAAGAACTGGCTTGGGACGCCAGAGGGCCCCGGTTCGGATCCCACATATGAGGGCCAGTGACACTGCCCTCTATAGCTGGGATGCTGAACAACAGCTCAACCTGGAGCTGGGCTGCCATGAGTCGCTGGCGACGGCAGATGGGTTGCCATGGGCTACCGTGTGTACCCCTTCCCCCAATTCTCCATCGCTGTTCCCATCCCCCCAATTCCCCAATAAAAATCTTTAATAAAAAAAAAAAAGTAAACTCCCTGAAATGTTAATTATAATCCACCCATTTGATTAATGAAGAAAACATCAGTGAGGAAGAATAACTTACTATAGTAATTTCAGAAAAGGATGCCTGATAGTCACTCCTTACTGCTTACATGAAGACATCCGAACTGGTGGCCAAGAGCAGTTTTGGTTCCTATTCCAGGGAATGATCAAGTAAGCAATTTCTCCTACCTTCGCTAAGTTTTTCTTTTCCCCTTTCGTTTCATAATCAAATATGTTAAGCACATCAATCCTATCAACTGTTTGTTCTACAACCACTCAACGAGTATCTGGGTGCCTACTGTGTGCCAGGCACTGTTCTTGGTGCTGGGGCTAAAGCAGTGGGAGAAACAAACAAAATGCTGTCCTCATGAAGCTTCCACAGTAGTGGGAGAGACAGACATTAACAAATGAATACATAATACATGGCTGCGGTGAGTATTAAGATGGTTTCTTCTCCTCAGTGCGAACTCTCTCATTTACCACTAGTAAGTAGACATCAGTGATCCACTCCCACTGAGCAAGCAAACAGCCATCAATGACCTAAATGTCAAAACTACAAGCCTTTTTCCTTCTATTCTCTTTCTCCTGAACTCTCTACATCTATGATTTTACTAACACCTCCTCAGATCCTGGCTTCCTGCTTCTCTGACCGCTGGGCATCTCCAGAGGTTTTGCCTATATTCTCTTTCCCCATTAAACATCTCATCACTTCCATAGTTTCAACTATTTTATCCATGCAGATGATTCTCAACTCCTTATTTTTGCAAAATTAGCATGCACTGACCTAGGAGAGGCATCAGTCATGACAGTCCCAGACAAGAGATGCCTTTCTGTGGTAAGGCTGCATTTAAGCAAAAAAGATCAATCTGAATAGTTCTAACTACCTACAGTAGGCCAATCGTAGCCGAGATCTCAAATCTTAGAGTACGCAAGAATCACCAGGAAGGCTTGCTGAAATGCAGACCCCGAGGCTCTAACCCGGTAGGTCTGCAGTAAGCTTAGTGCTCTGTGCTTTAATGATACCCCAGGTGATTCTGATAGAAGACATTTATGAACTGTCCTTTGAGACACAGTTGTAGGAAGCCGAGAAAGCGACTCAGAGCAGCTGTAGAGCCCATGGCATCTTCTGGTGGAGATCCATGTGCCAAGCGTGTGTATGTGTGTGTCTGGTATAGTGTGATTGTGGGGGGTGGAAGGGGGAGGGTGGATAATGAGAAGCATGTGTCTCGTGGCCTCCATGGAGTGCCAGGGCTGGGAAGCAGGGGATGGCGGGCTGAGACAGAAGGAGCTCTCTGATGAGGTGTTAGCTTATTTCCAGACAGGAAGAATCTGGAAGTACAAGTGGAAAGAAGTGGCTAAAAAATGCAGAGGGGCCTTCCATATGAGGTCACATCAGCTGGACCTCAGAGAAGACTAAACACCCCCAGGCTTTCAGTACCGTATACTACAGCCCAAGAGTGCCACCTACTGTGGCCGGGACAGGTGTACATTCTTCCACCAGTGAAGGACTGCTTAACACTCAATTTCAACCCCTCTCCCGCTCTCTCACCTGGCCCACGGCAGCTCCAATGCTCCCAGTTCCATCAACAATTCCGGTGACGGTCGCCAAAGCCTCACTGCTCCCTTGGATCAGCTCCTGGCGACCCAGGTCCGCAGAAATAGCAGAGCTAATCATATTAGAAGGTCCACCAATAAAAAATCCTGAAGCCATAAATAGAACAGGTTCTTATTAAAACACTATTCATAGCCCACTACGGATCTATTGAATAAAGAAAACTCTTATTCCGTGATTTTAATCAGGATGTTGGAGAGAAATGGAAAAGGGGTAAAAATCACCAGTAAAAATGAAAACTTTCCCAGATAGTATCATGTCCAAACTAGTTACCATCCACTTTTCTGAAATCCCTTCTTGAATTACATGACGCTCCAGTATATTTTATAGAAACCAAAAATAAAAAAATTGTAGTGAACACACATTGATCTGTGAACACACAGCCTTCTGATCTGTGAAGTGTGCCCTCACTCATTGATCAAGAACTGTACTAGCTTGTCAGAGTCTATTCCGGCAGAGGTACATCACAGAGCATTTGAACACCAAATTCAACAACACATACTGAAGAAAAAGAGAGAGGAGAAAAAAGGCTATTTAAACGTGGTTTATATCTGCCCCTGCGCTCAGAACGCTCGCTATCCAAGGACCGGGGAGTTGGCCCGTGTACATCTGTTCACAGGAGTCGGTTGGAATCAGTTTTGTGAGCCTCGCATAGCATGAGCAGCTCTCACTATGCTGAGTAGGATCTAAAGTTTAAAATAAAAAATTTTTCTATAACATGGTCCCTAACTGCAGTTATTACTTCATCTGGTGCTGAAGTGAAGAAATAGTGACCAATTCCAACACCGGAGGAAGAACTGGCTATACTGGACATTTTGAACTGGTTTCCAAAGTGGCACCTTCCTAAGCCACTTCCAGAAGTGCTATGAGAAGCTGGGGCAGCAATCAAAGTGTTAGGAAGTCTATCAAAAGGGACTGATTCTAGGGTGGCCGGTTCACTCAGTTGGTTAGAGCGCAGTGCTCATAACACCAAGGCTGCCAGTTCGATCCCCACATGGGCCACTGAGCTGTGCCCCCCCACACACACAACTAGATTGAAACAACTACTTGACTTGGAGCTGATGGGTCCTCGGAAAACACACTGCTCCCCAACAAAATCTAAAACATAAAAAATTTTTAAAAAGGGACTGATTCTGGAACAACAGGGCCGAGGGGGTCACATAATGGCAGAGAAATAGAATCTGGAGGAGGCGTCTTTCCTTTGACCACGTGAGTTCTCCGTAATTAAGGTGTTAGTATAACTCACAGTAAAGGAGACATCAGCTTCCTTTTTCCCTTTCTGCTTCTAGAGCAAAGAGTATAGTGAAACGGAGCCGGATGCATACCTGTGATGGCCATCAGCAGTGCATTAATGGACTTATCGTTTGGAGAGCCTGTGAGGAAAGACACAGAAGCAGCATGCTGACATGACACGTGCCTCCACTGAACAGTACACAGGGGCCTGGGTCTCTGACCTCACCGATCACGCCCTGAGACAACAAAGGG
Organism: Hipposideros armiger; assembly: GCF_001890085.2. Classification (NCBI taxonomy): domain Eukaryota; kingdom Metazoa; phylum Chordata; class Mammalia; order Chiroptera; family Hipposideridae; genus Hipposideros; species Hipposideros armiger. The sequence continues at coordinate 69,697 of NW_017731828.1, forward strand.
GTGCAACTCTTTCACGGCCTCTCCCAACTTTTATTTGTAATGTCTGCCTCTTGCTGGCGCTCAAACTAATGAGACTTCTAAAAGCTACAGAAAAACTCTACTCCCATCTCAGCAGCATCTTAAGGGACATACACCCAACCTACTAATTACCATCTTTCCTCTTTTGAAACCTTTTCCCTTTTATTGTTTTATTGGCTCTAATGCTGTCCCTCTGGAGCCTACCTTCAAACAAAGCATATACACTCCCAAGCAAGCTTTTAAACAAACCAACAAAGCCAGAGAGATGCCAGTTTCCTCCCCAACACAAATAAAACTACGTGATGATCCTTTTACCCGGCATCTACAGGATGATACAAAGGTCCTGTATCATGCCTTTGGAGCTGGCCTCAAGGAGCTCCCCAGGGTTGATCACTGACTCAAGGCAGAAGTTCTGAAAGACCATAAAAACAATTTAATTGCAAGGGAATACTCACGACTGTATCCAACGAGGGACCCAATGGCCAGAAGCAGACTCAGGGCTAACACTGGTGCCCTCTTCTGTAATACATCAGAGATGAAGCCTTGTAAAGTTCCACCTTTAAAAACAAAGGGCATATGTATCACAGTCAAAATCATTTATAATTCAGCTCGGTTACCTGAAATTGGCTCATCATGTACCCCCTTCCACCCCCACCTGCTGCTATCTGAATCCTAACCCTGGTCCATCCAAAAAGATGGCTGACTCTCCTAAAAAGTTTCCTTTGTAATTTCCTTTTAGGAAGATTACCTGACTGAATCAGCGATGGCTGATTGGAACAGGACACCACAAATCAGACGCCAACACAGGGAAAAGGGAACATCATCATAACCACCCACTGCCCCCTGCTATTTTTCCCATCTCAAACCAGCTGTGAAGGCTTTTCCTGACTTTTCTGCTTTTATATTGAAAAATATGATTAATTAAAGACATGCCTCACAGGCTATAAGTAGCAACCAAAAAATAATTCACTAAAATTGAATGCAACAATTACGGTTTGGGAATAACTAACAGGTCAGGAGGTTTAAAAAGAGGTGCTATGAATCCTTTAGGCAACATGGTTACATTTGGATACAGTTCTATTTTGAGTTCTAAGGACTATGGGACATGTGCTACATCCCCACCAGACAGCAGGACACAGAAGTATGGTCAGGTCTAAAGATGGCAACCTCATCTCTGGCTCTGAATCTAAGAACAAGGGCAGACAAGTTCAAATACAATAACAGTACATCACCTAAAGGTACACTGGGTGCTTTCATGTGCTTGGGGCAGTTTAGTCATACCACAATTCTAAATGTAAACATTACAGAAAGGATATTAAGGTTTTGTCATAGCCAGATAAGTCACACCCACTAAAATGCATTCTATATGCTGTCTTATTTAAAAGTTTCTTACTTCCCTGTTTATATTTCCAGCTATAACAAAAAGTTGCTATTAAAACCGGCTACGTATGAAGCAATTGCAAAATACTCACAAAAATTAATCCCTGCTATTATTCCTGCCTCTATGATCTGACAATCTACACAGTAAACTAACATTTTCCCTTGTTTGGCTGCAGGTGGTGAGAAAGGTGAGACGTAGAGAAAATGAACACATTCACAATCTCTGACATACAATTGGCTCTAGAGCTAGGAAAAGTACCAAAGGGTTACACTGAAAGAGGTCACAGAGGGAAACATCCCAACACAAAGAACTGACCCATCAACAAAGGACTGAGCAATAAGAGCCCATAAATCACAGGACTGTCGTAGGCTGTCTTTTCTACAGATTTTTTTTTTTAAGAGTTTGGCTATTTGCTGGCAGGACCGTTTAGGAAAAACGGCTGTGGAGTAAGTAATAAAACTTTAAATAATACCAGATTTCATAACCCAGTAAACGAACTCTTAATGACAGAAAAAGATGCATCACAGGTATTACCTATAATTCCTCCAACATCGTACCAAATGGACAGCTTGTCGGCTTCGGCCTCCTTCCATCCAAAGTTGTTGCTCAGATAAAAGGGCAACCAGAAGAAGAAGGAGTAGTTGACTAACTTCAAGCAGGCATAGGCCAGCGAGTACTGCAAGGAAAACATTCAACTATCAGTAAGGCGCAAACAGCAGAGCGTGACCACAGTTTTTAATGTAATTAAAAAGCAAAACAAAATCGAGGAGTTTGGGACGAACAGTTGTACCTGATTGTAAAGTTAAACATTTCTACAAATTCCCATTTGCCTGACTCTACCTAGTGTCCCTCTTTTCTTTGTCCCCATTAGCTTCCAGAAAGGCATGCACAGCAGGCCTTTGGAATAGAAGACACACGGGACCATTTCCTAACTGTCCCCAGCTTCCTCTCCTTTCAGTTCTCCGGTAGAAGCAAACCAGTGTTTTGAACCTATGAGGCAGGGCACATAGTCCCATTTCTTTATTTAGACAGAAACAAAAGGTGTTCATGCCGTTAGCTAGCATTAACCACAAGCAAATAAATCCAGTAAACATCACAGCTTTTATTGTAAGCAGCCAAACTATTTTCGTTCTTCTATTTCCTGCAAAGTTAATCTTAGGAACGCTGGAGAACAAGATGACTCAACTATCGTTTCAAAGCCTAAGAAAAGCATCAATGTGAAAACGACTTCCACATTATAGTTTCTTAAAGCTTCACATTCCCACACCCAGTGGAAAAGCAAAGAGTATCCCTGGTGAGTCAGAAATGAAAGAACGTGATTGTCCTGGGCCTCGTGGTTCTACTTGGAGGAATAAAAGTTGCAGCTGCCTTAAGACAGCAGTGGTGCTAAGACTCCTATATTCAACACATTATTACCAGGACATCCTGACATTCAGCATCAAAGGGAAAGGGGAGGAACAGACAGACTGACTTCAAAGGGGGTCTGGCTAGTATGTTCTTTTCCCTGGAGCTGCCGTTATTCCCTAGGTATGACTTGCTCTAAAACAGCTTTGCTGGCCAGGCAACAGCCACCCCCCAGAGAGCCAAGGCCCAGTCATGAGTGCATTTTGTCCAGACAGCCTGCTACAAAGACAAAGGAATGAAATTAACTAGATTTCCATTACGTCCCTGCCCATGTCGTGGAACAATAGCTTGTGAAATACCAAGGAAGAGCAACAGATTCCAGACTCAGTCACAACAAATTTAAGTTCTGTCTCGGACATGAAACTATTACCAGCCGAACAGTTTAATAACTAGTTTAAAAAAATACTAACCGTTAGCATAAGAACAGGCCTAAAGGAACCTGCATTTTGCTTGTGTTATATATCGTCTTTTGGTTGAGGCGTCATGGGAACTTACATTTTTAACTCCGACTTAACTATCTGTTGGCAAATGTCAGTTCTCTTGGCTGGTTTGGGGGCACAGGCAGAAAGAACTGTTAAGTACCAGATAGGACAAGCTGCAAACTGGGAATCTAGCTAAGGGGTTACATTCAGAAAGCACCACTGAACAAGAAACAAAGACAAGTACGTGTTCCCGATGCAATAACCCACCGACCCGGACCCCAGGGGAGATGGTACACTTTCTGTTCCACAGGGAGGGGAGCTGAGACACAGGGGAGCTGAGTGACTTACCCCAGGCCTCACAGAGAGTTAGTGGGTAAGCTGGAAACATAACCTAGGCCTCTCAACTTCCACTCCCGCGCTAGAGCGCCCGAAACACCAAGACAGAAAAACTGCAGCAGAAGGGATTTAGTTTAGACGTTAGAATGTTCTCCTGACTGTCAAGGTTGTGGAAACACTGGAATGCATTACCAAGAAATACTGTGGAGTACTCTGCTCTGGATCTTTTAATAAAAGAGCAAACATGGTTTCTTCCTAAAATATCAGCAAATAAGGCAGGCTCAATGACCCATTCCAAACCCCTCTCAGTTGACATATAACTGTAATACTGCAACAGGCCAAAAAGAATTATACTTAAAAATACTAACTTTGCCTTCTTACCCGAATACTACGTCAGGGTCAGCAAACCAGGGCTCAAGGCCAAACCTGGCCGCGCCCATTTGTTCCATGTTGTCCAATTTCTTTTGCTCTAGAGCAGCGGTTCTCAACCTGTGGGTCGCGATCCCTTTGGGGGTCAAACGACCCTTTCACAGGGGTCGCTGGGTACTCGTATGTGGGCCTGGAGACGGATAGAGAAGCAGTGTCTCCGTTCCTAAGACCATCGAAAATATGTGTTTTCCGATGGTCTTAGGCGAACCCTGTGACAGGTTGAGAACCGCTGCTCTAGAGTTAAGTGGCAGAGACTGTACGGCCCCACCAAAGCTGAAAACATTTACTATCTGGCTCTTCCCAGACAAGGTTTGCTGACCCCCATGTTAGATATCAGATAAAATTTCAAGTGATGCCANTCTGGCTCTTCCCAGACAAGGTTTGCTGACCCCCGTGTTAGATATCAGATAAAATTTCAAGTGATGCCAATCTAAAAATAAGCTGAGGGGCACTATCCCGTATTCTTTTGAACATATATTTCTAAAATAAAGTATCAACAAGAAGCTAAGTTCTTAGAGATGCTTCATCCCAGACAGAGTTCATCCCCAGGCTATACTATCTCATTGGCTGTGCGAAGAGTTGAACGCTCCTTACCGGTATAACTCCAGGAAGGCAACAAGCCTGATAAAAGCTTATTGCCTTGACTTGGGTGATAGCACTGCCTTCTTGGACTGAATAGTTAGGCTCATATTCATCTTCATTTTCAGCACCAGTAATCAATGGCCTGTGCGAGTCTTCTTCAAAATTTTCTTCCGCCTCAATACCAGGGAGACCTAAAACAATAGTAAGAGCCACCATTGATAAAATGCCTTCTGGGTGCCTGGCACTGGGTTTTGCATGCATCGCTACTTATGAGGTCGATATTATTTTTACTTCCAGTTTTTAGAAGACCCAACAAAGTTCAGAGGCCAAGGTCAACTACGGTCTATTAAGGTCACATAGCAACAAACCAAGGACTCTAATTCTATTAGACTTTATCTGGCTTCAAAGCAATAGTTTTACAACTAAATCACACCATCTCTCTTATATACAAATAATAGTTACATACGATTAAACTGGCATGTCTCCTTAATACTCAAAAGCTAGAATTGTACATCTATTTGCTTCTGCGGTTTTGCTTGTACATATTCTATATTTAACCACAGATAAGTAACACTAAATTATTTTTATGAAAAAGGAAATCAGTCTTAAGAAGTGAAATTAGAAACACATCCATGCTCATTTCTAACCAGTGTTTCCATTGTAAAACTCATTTGCAAACGGTGAGTTTTCCCTGAATCTATAAAAGGTGAGCCTCGCTCCCCTCAAACAAGTACAGCTGTGTCAGGCTTAGCTGGACACAGGACACAAACAGCAATGCTGCTCCTTAGTTCACTGAAAGGAGCTCACAGTTCCCCTAGGAAAGAAGAGGCTGACTATCCTGGCCTCCGATTTCTCTTCGCCCACTAATAGTAAGACATTCTGAACAGAAGCAGCAGCTTGTCCTCACCAATTTCCTCTGGTGACACCAGGAGTCCAAAGAAGATGATGACGCCACCAGCAAACTGCACAGCCGCCGTCACCAGGAAGGCATACTGGAGAGAGGGAAGGTGCTTCTTACACATCTGGGATGTTCATTAGAGGCATAGGTGAGGGGTGGGAGGTGAGGGATGGGGCGGGAGGACTGGGAGGCTAGGAAGAAAGTGAGCGCTGAGCGCTTAGTCTGTGCCAGTACTGAACTGTGTTTTACTTGGGTTTTCCCGTTAATTTTTCCATGAGGCTCAGAGAGGAGAATCAAGATCCCCTGCACACTGAGTGATACTATTATGACTGGAAAATCAGGACTAGCTCCAAAATCTCATTCTTTGCACCACACAGCCTCCCAAAAGACACAGTATCTGCCCTTCGAAGATATTCTACTCAGTTGAGGGGATTAGATAATAAACAAAACAATAACATAAGGCAGCATGTAGCTGAGAAGGCCCAATCCTGGTAAGAGCCATGTATAGGGATTTAGAAGACAGAAACAGCTAAAGAGGCTGAAGTAGCTACACAATGCTTTAAGGAAGAGCTCACAATCAAAGCAATTGACCATCTTTCCAGCAAAGGCCCAAGGTGAGAATGAGGTAGAAAGCCATCCTCACCGCTGAGGCAGAGGGCTTCTGCCGGGAGACAGCAGGGAATATAAAACATTTGGAAAGGTGATGTCAACAGTAAAGCCTCTCCAAAGCCAGGCTGCATGGCTGAATTTTATGTAATAGAGAATGGAGCCTGATGTGGACAGATAATCTGAGTTTTTGTACAAGTCAGTGACAAAATTCGTGTTTCCAGAAAACAAATCTGGGAGCATCACACTGGGTGAACCGAAATTCCTATCTGAACCAAATGGTACAATCCAGGCGTGACACTAAGAAGCCCACAATGAAGGTGACCATGACACAGGAAGGATTTCCCATTGACCCTGACTAGACCAAAACTCTCAGACAGCTGTTTAAAACTTCATCTACTTTTTTAAAGAGCAACTTACCTACTTTTAATTATTTAGGTTTCTGAATAGGCAACACATTCACATGATTCAAGCAACACAAAGTGGAGGTAGAGTCAAAAGTCTCCCTCCCACCCCCTTCTCCCATCCACTCAACCCTCATTTTCCCAGCAGGTAGCCATTGTTATTTCATTTTTATTGTGTTGTCGGCAAAGTCATGAGGCATTTTTGCAACGAAATACATAGAAAAAACACGTCATGACTTTTCCAACAACCCAATACTTTCTAGAGATTGCTTTGGAAACATACAAGAAAATACAAATATATAGTCTACTTTTCCACTTCACACGAATGGCAGCCTTCAATTTACACTGCCGTGCACCCTTCTCTCTTCACTTAATTTACACCACTGAGATCTTTCCCTGTCAGTACAGAGAGCTTCCCAATTCTATTCCAGAGCTGCACACATGCCACTAAACAGGCAGGTGCGTCAGTCTAACTACGGCCCTTTGGGTTCACATCCGTCATCGATGTTTTGCTGTGACAATCAATGCTGACATAAATAACCTCGTAGATACCGTATTTCCCCATGTATAAGACGTTCCCATGTATAAGACACACCTTAATTTGGGGGTCCGAAATTTGAAAAAAATGTATTACATAAAGTTATTGAACTCAAGTTTTATTCATCATAAAACTCATACAACTCCTCATCACAGTCAAAACTCCCAACCATTAGCTTGTCCTCACCTGTCTGATGACAAATCACTGTCTTCATAGATTGCCTCGTCCTCAGTTCCATCTATGGCATTTGAAATCTACAACCACTATATAAGGCGCACCCAGTTTTCAGACCCCAAATTTTTCGAAAAAAGGTGCATCTTATACATGGGGAAATACGGTACATCACTGTGTGCGGGTTGGAGTATGTTCACCTGTAGGATTAATCCCTGGAGGTGGAAGTGCCGGGCTGGGCAGTTATGATTTTGACAGGCAGTCTCACACTGACGCCAAGAGGGGTCATGTACTTTCCCAGCTGCAATGCCTATTGCTTCGCATCCTCATAAACACATATGTTCTCAAACTTCTGGATTTTTACCAATTTAATGACTATTCGGTGAAGATTCTCTTTTGCGGTGTAGTTTTAATTTGCATTTCTCCTCCGACTAACACCTAAGCTCCATAAGGGCAGCGATTTTTGTCCCTTTTGACCAGTGTCTGTCCTCTACCGCCCAGGGGCACCTGGAAAAGCTTCGTAACCATTAATGGAACGAAGTTAAGAGCGAAGTGGAATTTCTTTTCCTATGTTTACAAGCCAGTTCTAGTCTATTTTCATCAACTACATGTTCAAATCCTTTATCTTTTTCTGTGTTTTTGGTCTTTTTCTTATCAATTTGTGGGCTCTCTTTATATATTAGCTCTTTAGTGTAACACAAATTGCAAATACTTTTTCCCAATTGATTATTTGTCTTTAGACTTGGGTGTTTTTTCCAGGAATCATGTTTTCATGTGTTTGAATTTATCAGAAGTTTGTTTACTTTTAACACAAAACTTGCCCTACCCAGACACAGCTCAAGTTGTTTTAAATGGCCACAGTATTATTTCCTAAATACACACACACACACACACACACACACACACACACACACACACACAGAGTTTATTTATTTATATACTCAAGATAAAGCTAGAAAGAAATACCTACCTCATAGCCATACTGCAGTACAGAAGAAGCTAGGCACGCTCCCAAAATATTGCCCACTGAAGCACAGGCACTCCACAGACCAAACACAACTCCTCGTCTAAGATGAAGAAAAAAACAATCGGATCAGAAAAGGCTCCATTTGCAGTTCAATATAAAATGGCCAGAATCAACATTCTGTTTTAAGATTCTTTAAGTACACCCAAATGGCATTACCATCAGCTCTCTTCTAAGGTTTTATTATACTCGTTTCACTTGGGGCTTACCAATAGACATTATTAAGAGAATGTAAAAGGACAAGCCACAGATTGGGAGAAAAGATCTGCATGTCACTTATCTGATAAAAAGACTTGTATCTGGAATACAAAGAACTCTCAAAACTCAGTAATATGAATATAGACAATGCAATGACATGTTAAAGAGTATGAATCTACAATCATCTCAAAATAAAAAGAGGCTCGACATCATGAAAAGAGGCTCCACCTCATCAGACATTAGGGAAATGCAAATTAAAACTACGACAAGGTATCACGGCACAGCTACTAAAAGAGCTAAAATCAAAAAAGACCGAGCATGCCAAGTGTTGGCAAAGACATACGGCAACTAGCACCTTACACTCTGCTGGTGGGAATGTAAACTGGCACAACCACTTGGAAGAGAAGGCCAGGTTCTTTAAAAGATATACACGCACCTACCATACAACCCAGCATTGTACTCCAAGGTTATTTGTCCAAGGGAAATGAAAGCACATGTCCATACAAGGATTTGGACACAAATGTTCACAGTAGATTTACTTGTAAAAGCCCCCAAATTGAAAACAACCCAAACGTTTTTCAACAGGTGAACAGATCAACAAACTGTGATACAATGGATTACTATTCAGCTATAAAAAGGAATGAACTATCAACACACAACATGAATCTCAAATTAATTATGCTGAGTGAAAGAAGATAAACAAGAAAAAGCACATACTGTATGATTCCACTTATATCAAAGTTTAGGAAATTCTAATTAATTTACAGTGACAGAAAGCAGATCAGTAGTTGCCTGGAGATGACAGTGGGAGGGAGGCGGGTGGTGGTGGGAGGGGTGGGGACAGAAATTACCAAGTGGCACAAGGAAGCTTTTGGGGGTGATGGATATATCCATTATCTTAACAGTGATGATGGTTTTACGGGTATACGCAGGCCAAAACCCAACAAATGGTACCCTGTAAACATGTGCAGCTTATTGTATACCTCAATAAAGCCATTTAAAAAAATGGATAGGTAGGGAAAGAGTCTGATGGAAGGGAAACTAGCATTTACAACAGTCCTGGAGAAAATGATTAGTTCTGAACACAGGCAATGGCAGTAGGACTGGGGGAAGAAAAAGGGATTAAGAAAAGATCATCTTGGGCCGGTGGAGTGGCACGTTGGTTAAGAGCTGGCTTGGGACACCAGAGGGCCCCGGTT
>NW_017731828.1:80466-83613 GCF_001890085.2 Hipposideros armiger
GTCAGCAGGTCAGGCTCTGAATAACAGTTGCTGACCAAAGACAGGCTTTTAGAAGAAGCTGGCTGAAAATAACTGAGTTTAAGTTGTCATAGTTTTATTGGTACTTTGTGGTTTATTGTTATGTTTCAGAGGAAAAGTCACTGTGTCACAAGCAGTACATGATTAATTTCACTTATTAACATTACTTAATTAAAAACAAACTGTCTTTTTCAGAAAAAAACCGTAATGGCTTTCTTGAATTTTTTTTTTCTTAATAACTGATCCACAGAAATAAGTGGTCAGCCTGCCCAGTCACTGCTATCAAATACCCAATGTCATCCAATTTATAAAAGCTCAGATAACAATTATCTCAAAATGATATATGTCAAAGTAATTCTCTTTAAGGGACAGGATTTCAGATGGTTTTGCCTTTATTTTGCTTTGCTCATTTATATCACCTGGTTTGTCTACAATAAACAAGTAGCCTTTGTATAAATTTTCAAAAATCATGAATGGAAAAAAATTACCTTAAAAAGCCTTAATAAAAAATAAACAGCACATGAGCAGATGGCATCACCTACGCCAAAAACAAATAAAATAAAACGAAAGTATCATAGCAGAACTAACGCCTCTTAAGACCAGTTCTGTTAAACCAGTGATGCTAGAGTTAGAACGAAGTAGGAATCACTAGCACACTGAAATATAATCAGAGCACTCTCATGAAGTGGTGCTTATTCTAACCACAAGACATTTTATAGGTGAACTTTCACGTTACAGATCATTAGCCAGCAAGCGTCATTACGCCCCCACTGTGAAACGGGGGACGCTGGAAAACCCAGAGGAGTCGGTCAGAGCATGCACTGATCACCGCGCTGGGTGGACAATGTCCGGGGGACAATACACTGGTCCCTACAAAAAGGAGCATCGATGAAATGTATGTGTATGTCCCAACACATAAATATTTGTTTAAGAAAATGAATAGAAATCCAAATTAATAATATTCCTGAAATCGGAGTATCACAATGATAAACAACCAAGCCAAGTCACTGGGGACCTTGACTTCTTTGCACCCTGTAGATTAAGCATGGCTCCTCTTCCTGGTGGCCTACAAGATACTTTCACAGGTGCCTATCCTCCACCTTGGCCCACACCACACACACACACGCAAATACAATCCAATGATTACTTAAAGGTTTGGGGGAGGAAAATGTCCCAATTTAACGAAGGCCCAGAGTTTGGCATTCTTCATCTGCATCTTCTCAGAGCCTTTGCTATACAACCTTCAGCGAATCCCATGGACCCCTTTTTGGCCTCAGTTTCCTTATCTTTACTGTAAGAAGGTTAAACATCATTGAGTCTCAAAAAGGAAAAGGAGGCAAAACCCACAGGAAGATGCATGATGGGATGGCACATGAGGTATTTACGTTCTCTGAGGGGAAGAGCAAAGGAAAACCTGAGATGCGCTGCCTTCCCCACACTCAGAACCTGACCAGCTCTGACCAGGAGGGTGTCACGAAGTGCCCGACTGGGCTAGATCACCGCCAAGGTCCACACCACGTCCAATGCACTTGGACATGAAACCTATCCCTGAACGATTCTAACTTTCTAAAACAGAGGGAGAGTGTGGGTACTGTCTAAGGGATAGAGTTAATTGGCAAGTCCGAATACTCTGATATTAAAACAACTTAAAAAGAGAAATTAAAGAGAAGGAAGCAGCATACCCGGTTTTCCCAAACCAGTTGCCCATGACGGCAACCACACAAGGCCAACCCGTGGACTGCAGCAGGCCGTTCACGATCCACAGGCAGCAGTACAGCCACTTGTTGTAGAAGTGCAGCCATTCCGTGACAGTGCCAAAGACAAAGACCTTAGAGAAGGAGGAAAGAAAAAGGGACATGTGACATCCACAGGGACACTGAGTACACTCCACCACTGCGCACATTTCTGTTTCTGCGTGAAGCGATGACAGGAAGGAGACGTTCAATGTCTAGAACTGAGACACGTGTGGCCAACTCTGGATGCCTCTACTCAGAGCAGCCCTGAGTGACTGAGATAACCACCCAAGCGCCACCAACCAGAGGCACAGACATCAAACAGCATAAAACTCATTCATGATAACCCCTCCAACTTGCGTCTTCAACTGTGAAAGTTCAGTCCTCATTCTCTGATCTCAGTTTACAGCTACAGTTGACTCTTGAACAACATGGGGATTAGGAGTACTGACCCCTGCAGTCAAAAATCCACATGTAACTTTTAACTTCCCCAGAATTTAACTACTAATAGCCTACTGTTGACCAGAAGTCTTACTGATAACATAAACAGTCGATTAACACACATTTTGCATGTTATATGTATTACATGCTGTATTCTTACAATAAAGTAAGTTAGAGAAAAGAAAATGTTATTAAGAAAGTCATAAGGAAGAGAAAATATATTTATAGTATTTATGAAAGAAATCCGTGTATAAGTGGACCCATGCAGTTCAAACTCGTGTCGTTCAAGGATCACCTGTATTTCCATTTCCTCTTCCTCTGGACTATGTTTGAGCAGGATTGTGTGGGCACTGAGTTCACGGGAGTAATAAGTTGGAACAGTGCCAGCCACACGGGGGGACTGAGAGGCGCCAGCTATCGCTGTTGCTGCAGCTACCAAGTGAATCAGAGTAATTTGGGATTAGTCAGTAACTTAGAGCATTCACGGGACGGGACAGCTTTTACCAAGCATGTTGCTCGAGTGGACCTTTTATTTGTAGCCGAAGTCTCTTTTGGGGATATGTTGCATGGGTATGTATAATACTGTATGATTCCAGTTACGTGACATTCTGGAATAAGCAAAGCTGGAAGGACAGAAAAATGGTCAGTGGATGCCAGAGGCTGGGAGAAGAAAGAGGGGTGGTAGTTATACAATGAGGCATGTTTGTCAAAATTCACTAAAACTATACACTAAAAAGAATGAGTTCATGTACATACTTAAATTTTTCAAAAACTATCTTTAAAAAAAGTATGTTTTAAAACAGGTTTGCTGGCCGGTCGAGTGGCTCAGTTGGTTAAGTGCTCGCTCAAGGATGCGAGCGCTGAGCAACAGGGTCGCCGGTTTGATTCCCGGCCCAAGCTGAGCTGCCGCTGAGCTGCCGCTGAGCTGCCAACAGGTGGCAAGATGGCTCAGCTG
>NW_017731828.1:88050-91699 GCF_001890085.2 Hipposideros armiger
GAGGGAGAGGGGGAGGGAGAGAGGGAGCAAGCATGGGAGGGTGGAAGGGAAGACAGACTACTACACTCACATAACTTTTATTACAGGATATTGTTATAATTGTTGTATTTTATAATTAGTTATTATTGTTAATATGTTACTGCTCCTAATTTATAAATTAAACTTTACATAGGTATGTATGTATACGAGAAAACACAGTATATATAGAGTTCAGTACTATCCAAGGTTTCAGGCATCCACTGGGGGTCTTGGCAAGTATCCCCTGCAGGTAAGGGGGGACTGCTGTACTAAATTGTTATTTGCTTTTTTCCTTTAACTTTTCCATTGATGGTGCAAAAGCTGTGATGGGTAAAAGTGCTGTGCCTTGGCATGAATCAAGGCAGTTACACCAAACTGTACTATTAATATTAATCACTATTTGTTATTGCCACACTCGCAGTACAAAAAAAAGAGGGGGGGAGCGCAATTCACTTAAGAGTGTCCTTAATGAGGCAGTAAAAATGATTACTTGTATTAAATCTGGCCCCTGAGTATACTTATTTTTAATGTTTGGTGTGATGGAGTGGAAAATATACATACAGCACTCTGCATGGCTGTCCTGAGGAAAAGCACTTGTGTAATAGTGTGAGTTGCAAGCTGGAATGTCATTTTTACTTGAAAGAATGACTGACAAACTATAGTTATTCAAATTTGGTTATCTGGCAGATACTTCCTCCAAAAAGAACAAAATGAGCCTGTCACTTCAGGATTCATTCAAAGTACAAGATAGACTACTGGATCCTAATGTAAGGGCCTAAAAATTAATTAATACAGTCTCAGATTCCACATTTGCAGCTACCCTTTAAGAAAATGCCACTTGTCAAATTCTGGTGTAGTAATAAAGGCAAATACCCACAAAGAAATGAAAAGGCTATTAAAATACTTCTCCATTTTCTACTGTGTGTCTGTGAAAGTCAAATTTTCTTCTTAGACTTGAAAGGATCATGTTGCAAGAGACTGAATTCAGAAGCAGACATGAAAACCCACTGTCTTCTATGAAGCCAGACATGAAGGGATCCGTAAAAATGTCAATCAATGTCACTCTCCTCATTAAGTGATGTTTTTGGTTTCAAAAAAGTCATTTAAAAAAAAAATTTCATGTTAACATGTTGTGGGTTCATTTAACTCATTTGAAAATAACTTTAAAACCAATGTATTTTTTCAATTTCTCAGTTGTTGTTTTTTTCTAAAACAGCAGGTATCTATAAATATAAACCCACATAACCAAAAGCTCTTTGGGGTCCCCAGACCAAAAAGTTAGAGAACTGCTTGACTAAATGATTTCTGAGATGGATTGTTACAGAAAAGAAAATTTGATTTTAGCATATTAAAGAAAAAAATCCAACAGCGGTTCGAGAACAGGCCCGAGCTAAGCAGCGGTTGAGCTGCCAACAGGTGGCAGGATGGCTCAGCTTAAAAAAAAAAAAAAAAATCACAATCAGCAGTTTTAAAAAAAAGTGCATCTTTAACAAAAGTAAAATCCCCAAATTATAATATATAAAGTATGACTCTAAAGTATTGGGACTCGCTTCTCTGTGGCTTATGGTGTCAGTCTTTTACTTTACCAACACCTCACACATTGCTTTCATGCTCAATAAGAAAGCAGCTCAAACAGCTAAGATGGATCAGTATTTCAGCGTTCCAACTGGGGCTCTAAATACCTCCAGTTAGTTGTTTTGCCACATTTTCCCTCAAACCACAAAAAACCCTTGATGCCAGCCAGGCTCAACAGGACCCAGGACTAAGCCCTGCTGTGCTCACACCAATGGGACCTAGAGACAGGGCCCCAAGCAGCTGCTGCAAGTGCCCGGGTTTTCTTTACTCTTGCGAGAAGCCACCAAAAGTCCCTGCACATGTGGCTTTCCCAAGAACTGAACAACTGTAAACAGCTTTTTTTCTGCTTTACTGCCAGAATTCAGCTGAAATACACTTTTGTTTGCCTACTTACCACTTATAAACAAAACAAAACCAAAAAACTAAAACAAAGTAGGACTAACAAAAAGATTCAGAAAACAGGTTACCAGAAATAAGCCTAGTAGAGAAGGTTTATGTTAATAATACAGCTCAGATGGAGGCGACTAGACAGTAGGTGAAAAACTTCCAAATAAACACAATGAGTCATCCAGTGTTAAATGACTTTAAGATGCTATCATGATTCACGCTGGCCTGTGTGTGTGTACAATCACCACGTGAACGTACTGGCCTGTACGTGTGTAGGGTTTTCCTGTGCGGTAAAGGCAGGGGCGGCACGGAGCTACTACAATCACTACATGTCGGGGTGCTTCCTGGAAGCGTGACGTTCTGGGCACACAAAAGGTCACGGTGGGGGTTGCCTATGTGAAAACGTTGATCACAGAGTGAGGGCTGTGCACCAAGGCGGGGGCACCACTGACACAGAAGGGCTTCCTGAAGTGGGGCGCATACTATGAGCTAACGCGGACTTGCGTTCAGGGGTTTGTTCTCTGCCGCAGGTGAGCGGTACCCGTTCACGTGAGAATCCGCTAACAGGAGCCGTGGATGAGGCTGAGATGAATGTTGAGGACACCCTGAATGCTGCTTCCCTCTCCCGAGAGAGCCTTACACTCTCTTACACTATTCTCATGGAAGAACTATACTGTCTGGACAGGTGAGGCTCTCTGATTTAATAGAACGGGTTTCTGTTTGCAATTGCAGTCAGGTTGTCCTTAAATATTAGATTTAACCATGACCTCTTTATTACCTGTAAACATAGATTTCATGTTACATTCAATTACCATTTTCAATGTTTATCCATGTCAGTGGGATCCATTATATATTCTCAAGACACAGAGGCTGTGTCAGCTTAGTTTTTTGTAAAGCACCTAAGATAGCTACGCATCAAACTGAAAGCTATAAGTACTTTTTGAGGATGCTAGTTAGGGCATTTAAGAAATGTTTTCGCTCAAGAGTGTGAGCTCTGAGCAACAGTGGTTCGATTCCCGGCCTGAGCTGAGCAGCCGCTGAGCTGCCAACAGTTGGCAGGATGGCTCAGCTTAAAAAAAAAGAGAAAGAAATGTTTAACAACATACATAAACAACATAGTTTTTATAGAGTTCAGGCTCATTTAACACATACTTTTGGTTCTGACTACCTTTCTAGTTTGGACAAGAAAGAAAGTCTTAAAGGGAAGCTAGAGTTAACACAGTTATAGACCCCAACGTTTAATGTTTAATGAAACACTCCACTCGCAGCCACCCCAGTCCCAGCAGCAGGCTTCCGGGAAAAGATCCTGGACTTTAAAGTCTAAAGAAAGGGCCCAGCCGAGTGGCGCATTGGTTAAGAACTGGCTTGGGACACCAGAGGGCCCCGGTTCGGATCCCACATATGAGGGCCAGTAACACTGCCCTCCACAGCTAAGATGCTGAACAACAGCTCAACCTGGAGCTGGGCTGCCGTGAGTCGCCGGCAACGGCGTAGGCTGCAGCCCCTGCTGCAGTGGGTTGCCACGGGCTACCATGTGTAGCCAGCGTGAGCGGCCAGCAGCCAGCATGAGCCGCCGTCCAGAAGCCGGCAACTGATCTGCCTCACCCGGGAAGAGCACAATGATGGTGCCAACTTGGGCCAGTGAAGCAACGTCCTCCACAACTAGACT
>NW_017731828.1:97939-101831 GCF_001890085.2 Hipposideros armiger
GAGCTCGCTCAAGAGTGCGAGCTCTGAGCAACAGGGTCGCCAGTTCGATTCCCGGCCCAAGCTGAGCTGCCAACAGGTGGCAAGATGGCTCAGCTAAACAACAACAACAAAATTCCTCACGAGACCCATGTAAGCAAATAAAGATGCCTCACATATGACTCTTGTCCCTCTCTGGCACTTACTGTGCCTCGGCACTGTCCCCAATGCCTGACACACAGTAACTCACTCCCCTTCACTGCAGCCCTGGGTGGAGGGATTTAAAGAGGAAGCTGCAGCCCCGAGAAATCACAGCTAGGAACTTGCAGAGGCGAGGCTGAAGCCCCGACAGTGCAGTCTCAGGACGTCCGTGATCTTCACCCCTGTGCTCCAGCCTCCGAGGGAAGCACCACTGACACGGACACAAGGCGGCTGAGCGGCAGGCAACATACGTGCCTTCAAGGAAACGCGGGCATGGAGCTCAGAAGAGGGAGTGAAGGCTTCCAGGAGGGGGTCAGTAAAGAAAGACATTACGAAGGAAGTGTCATCGGCCAGGGACTTGAAGGGGACGGTGGGTGAGACTATGGAGAGCTGAAAAAAGGGACATTCACGGCAGGGAGAACAGCAGGAACAGTGGTGAGGTAGAAAGGAACGGGGGATGTTAGGGCCACGGAAAGTATTACAGTTTGGTTTGGCCAAGCAGAGCAGTGACACACAGTGGTAGATGCGACTGTAAGGGCAGGCTGGGACCAGATCCTAGAGAGCAGTAAATGCCATGCTATTGATGCTCTGACTTTGCTGGTGACTGAGAATAGGAAGGGGCGTGATCTGAATCGTACTTTAAAAAGACTCCCCTAACTGAAAAGACAGACAAGGGACTCAAAAACTGAAAATTAATTTTACTATTCTCTTCTACATACAGAAGTAGGGGGACTGCTTGGATTCTAAAATACCTGACAATAATAATAGTAGCAGTAGTAATAATAATAATAATAATAATAATAAATTTTTTTAAACTTTCAAACTTACCACTAACGCAGAAGAGCACATGCCAAATGACAGAACCCATCGTAAATTTAGCCGATCCCCAACAATTCCGCTGATGAAAAGGCCCTAAAACCAAAGCATTTTAGTTTAGTTTAGTTTACAGCTCTGAATAACCACACAGCCTGAAAAAAACAAGATGTATCGCAAAGCCAGTAAGGCAAACAATACACTGAGATTACTTAAAATAACTCATCCTCATGTCTAGGCTAGCTGTGTGTATCAGTTTCACGAACATTTCATGAAATGACATGGGCTTCTGTGCACTACATTGTAAACACCTCGCAATTCAGTGTGTCTTGTGTCCTACTTGATTCCCTGACTGCCTAAAGGGAGACTAAAAAAAGGGGTTAAAAAGCAAGGATAATTCCAATAAAACAAGCACACAAATACATTTCATTTTCTAGAACAGATGACTCCTAAACATCGGTTATCTGCTTTCCCAAAGGGATTCCTCTTGCCATCTGCCTTCTGATAACGTGTCGCAGCAGGTCCTACACAACAGCGCTTCTGCAGCACAGGTGCTGCCTGTCTAACCCGGCCCTGGGGTATAGTGTCATCACGAGGAAGGAAAGGAGGGAGGCAGAGGCAGTAATGAGCTGAACAGAGGTACACATGTCTGCCTTCTTGCTCTCCTCCCACTCAGGGGCAGGAATTAAGATGCTCAGATCACAGGCAGCAAAGCAGACTAAAGAGCTAAAGGCAACAACACACTTTAGTAGGTTTCTTCCATAAACACATGAAATAAATAAATGTCTCAGCTGAAAACCTAAATTCAGATACAAGTGTTTCTAATAAACTATCTATATTGGAGAAAATTTAGATGATAAACATCGTAACAAATGTTTCTCCTTCACTATCGACAAGCTTTCCATGACCTCCAAAGAGGCACCTGTAAACATCAGAGGAGATTCTGTGTTCCATTACTGCCACTCATGTGGTCCTACGCTACATGGAATAAAGGGGCTGAAGAGAATCTCACAGCTATGATTCAGATTAGGGAATCGATTTAGTCTGTGTTGCTCCAAATGCCTGCACAATACCTGGAAGTAAGAGAAGGAAACGCAGCTCAGTACTAAGAACTATGATCCCTGACTTTCCATGGCACTTATCTTTTACCTCTAAACCCAGTTAACCCTATAGATAGGTATTGTCATCACAATGCTACAGACAAGGAAACTATCAAAAAAAAGTTAAATGCCATTGAGAAACCAGGTTTAACACAGCTAGCTGACGGTGGTAGAACTGGTTTTTCCACCAGGCTACACTGCTTCTGAAAATACTTCATAAAAGGCTCAAAGAGAAGCCTCGCTGGGAGTGCGTCGGACAAAGCCCAGTGACCACAGATTGGGATTTTGTACAGAAAACGCCCAGGGGGAGGAGCTAGGCTACAAGATCTAAGTGCTGCTGCAACAGCGCTTAAGTTGTCCATAAATTTCCACTTCAAAAATAAGACATTCCAATAGTTACCCGAATAAACGTTTAGAGATTACTTCTGGACTTTCATCCAGGATTTCATATCACCTGGACATTCAAAATGAAAAGGCTTTTGAATAACTAGACACATTTTCAAGATAGGAGATAAGATGCTGGGGAGCAAAGGTCAGACTGCGCCCACAGTGCCCAGTTCCAGCTGTTGCCACCACTGGCCCCACAGCTCTAACTCGGCCACCACCACAGATGTTCCCTACAACCAGGGACTCTGGCTGCCCAATCTGAGAAGAACACCTCACACAGTCGGCCCCTGCCATCCTGGTAGGGCTCCCGGGCTGGGCACCACCCGCTGCCGCTGCTACTCCGCACTGCCCCGTCCCGTGCCATTCCTCATCTTCCCTACCTCCAAATACCAGAAGCCCCGTGGCTCAGCCTTCACACCTCCTCCCTGTCCTCCCCAACTCCCTTGATGATTTCATCCAGCCTCATAATTTTAAAACTCTACATGCAAAGTACTCTGAAACTTGTACCTCCAGCCTGAACCTCTACACACTGACCACCCACTTCAGGTCTTCGTTCAAACATCCCCTTCTGGGGGAGGTCTCACCCAGGCATCCTACTTAAATGACATCCCCCACCCAGAGCTGTCTATACCCCTTTTCCTGCTTTATTTTTCTCCACAGCACTTACCACATTTAAATATACTCTATAATTTATTTATAGCATTTTGTTACTGTTTTGTCTCTCTAAGCTCCTACTCCAAGAATATAAGCTTTATAAAGGTAGGGATTTTTCCTGTGATGAATTCCAATTGACTGGAAAAGTACCTGGCATGTGCTAGGTGCTCAGTATTTGTCAAATGAATGGATGGATGAGGAGGGCACAAAATATGAACTTCAGCAATACTCAACTCTCCTTAGGCAACAAATTCAAAATCTCTTCCAAACTTCATAAAGTTTGGAGTGATTTCCTTTTACACCTTTCCTCAGTTCAAAACCTGGGAACTCTCTAACTCACCACGGCATAGGAGAAGAGGAAGATAGTATCCAGCGTCCCGAGGAAAAGAGTGGCTTCCTCCGCATTGGGAAACAGATGGTTGCTGCTCCAGACCTGCAGGAATGCAACAGCATGTGAATCCCCGCTGGCACCTGGAGGAGCCCTTGGATTTCTCAGGGCACCCTCACATACAGCCTCCACCCACTCTCACGGACACCAGAGATGGTGAAAGAGCCCATCAGTACTTTGGACACAGGGAACACACACACAAGGTCAAAGCTGTCTTCATAACACAGTAGTCCCCCCTCATCTCAGGTTTTGCTTTCCGCAGGTTCAGTTACCTGTGGTCAACTGAGGTCCAAAATATTACAGTATTTTGAGAGAGAGAGAGAGAGAGAGAGAGAAAGGGAGAGAGAGGGAGAGGGAGGGGGGAGGGAGAGAG
>NW_017731828.1:105471-149874 GCF_001890085.2 Hipposideros armiger
CAATGATGGTGCCAACTTGGGCCAGTGAAGCAACGTCCTCCACAACTAGACTGAAGAACAAAAGGACAGCAATTTGTCTGTTCCCCTTCCCCCAATTCCCCAGTGCTGTTCCCATCCCCCAATTCCCCAATAAAAAAAATCTTTTAAAAAAAATAATAAAGTCTAAAGAAAGAATGGGAAGTGAGCACTGCTCTCTCCAGGAGGACAGGTACACATATACACAGCTCTCCAGGGTAAGTAAGAACCCAACTTCTACATAACCAATCCACCCAAACTACTTAATCCATAGTATTAAAAAAAAACAGAATGTTGAAACCTATTTTAGTAGCAGAGTGAATAAGCAAATAAATAAATATCTAAGCAGAAAAATTCATGCAAGTTTGAAACAAGCTAATGTGTCACGGTTCCTGGCAGGAAAGAGTTAACATCGGAAGCCTGAGGCTGCTGTCCTTAAAAAGACCTGCTTGCAAGGCTGGTCCCAGGCTGCCATCTGGAATCTTGGATCTCAGAAGGGTTCCCATGATTCCCTGTGAAGAGTGGCTCACTGTGCCTAAACTGTTCAAACAATGTGGTTTATGCTGAATACCTGCTTTCCTTCTGGGAGTGTGGGATTTTTTTTGTATGTGCCAGGCAGAGGGTGACTACATGACCAGCCCCAAAATCCATGAGCACCAGGTCTCTAATGGGCCTCCATGATAGACAACTTTTCCTGTGTTGTCACAATTGTTACTGGAAGAATTGGGCACGTCCTGTGTGACTCTACTGGAAAGGACTCTTGGACGCTTGTGCCTGGATTCCTCCAGACCTCACCCTGTGTGCTTTTCCCTTTGCTGATTCGGCTCCATATCTTCTCACTGTAATAAACCATAGCTTTGAGTATGACTATATGCTGAGTCCTGTCAGTCCTCCTAGTGAATCTCAAACCAGGGGGTGGTATTGGGGACCCCCAATCCAGTTACCTAAAAAACAAAGGCAGTCTTAGGCAGCATAACCAGAAATGTAGTGCCTAAATCAAAGCCTATTGTTCTGTACATTGGTCAGACTATATCTAAAATACCACATTTAGCGCTCAGTGCCAATAAACCACAGTTGAAGGAGCCAGGGGTGTTTTGCCTAACTAAGCAAGAGAAACTCAGGGAGATGGGTTTTCTGCAAACATTCAACAGGCTGTCATGCAGCAGGAGCAGACTTCGTATACATGGCTCAAAACTAAACACATTTTTACTTCAATAGAAGAAAGTACTTCCTAATAATGAGAGCTGAAGAAAATGTATTGTAATTGTCCACCTCAGAAAATAGGAAGTTTCCTCTCCCTACTAGTATGAAACAGAAGCCGGGCGGTCCCCTTTCAGTAACCGCAAAGAAAGATTCTATACTGGCTAAGAGGTTGGGGTGCATAACCTCTCTACGGCCACTCCATCTCAAAGGTTTGTGATGAGTCAGTTAACAATCATTTAGATGTACTCACTGCGCACATGACACTAGTCAAGGCTCCGTCAAAAATCTAGCCCTCTATTTTTAACATCCTTCCTTTTAAAGCTTCCTGATAACTTCAATTTGAGAAAAATTGTTCAGGAACATCTCCACTAGAACATCAGCTCCATGAGGACAGGCTCTTTTTTTTTCAATCCTCTAGGCTTTTATTTTTATATATATTTTTTGTATCCTCAGTGCCTAGAACAGTGTTTATATGAGACAGGCCCTCAATAAGCAATTGAATAACTTATTTACATTTTGGGGAGATGGTCACAAAACCTTCACATCTCTATAACTTTAAATTGGTCCAAATCAGGGAAATAATTTTTTAAGAAATAAAACATGCTGAGAATATTAATATACAGCTATAATCCCACATAAGCAGAACTCAAACAATGTGGTAAAGATCGAGTGGAGTGGATGTGTGTGTTGAGCTAGGGTACTGCAGAGAATAGCATCTGTGTCCCAGGCACCAAAGTATTTACTTGGCCCATCATGAATAGAAGAAACTCATACATACTCTCTGACTTCAAGCCATTTAAGCAAGATACAAATGAAACAATTAGAAAGTATGTAAATACTGAGACATTAAACTATGTAATACATAGTATCAGAGCTCAATAAGAAAAACCACCAGCAAAGGCTGAGGAAAAAACTCGATAGAAAAAGTGGCATTTTATCTTGACCCAAATGGAAAAGCACAATTTAGACAGGTGGAAAGATGGTAAAGGGCATACGAAACAATATGAGGGAAAAATCTCCAAGGCAGAAGTAAGCAGGGGACTTAATGAAACTCAATGAAAATGTAGCCTCACCAGAATTGTGTGATTTCAAACAGTGAGAAATAAGCTGGCTGGAACGGTACTGAGTGAGGACAGGCTAAGAAATCAGGCAGAGGAGTTTGCATTGTGTGCCACAGGAAACAGTAAGCCATTGCAGAGCCCTAAGCAGGTGAACGAAATAAAAGAAAAGAACTGAAGAATTTAGAGGTGGGCACAGTTCCTTATTAAACGGATCCCAGCACTTTGTTCTTCTTACCTCTACAGGTTCAAGTGTTTTGTTAAATGCACTTGGGGTCCACTGCTTAGAGATACTGACTTTGACATTGCTAAATGTTTTTCTTGATGCATGGAGCAATGAATAACTACAAAAGAGAAGAAATACAGCTGAGTGAATAGCAAAGAAAACAGCATTCAGTAAAATCACAGATACATTCTCAATGGTTTTCTTCAATTTTAGAATTCTTCTCTTTAAAAAAAGAGAAAAGTACTGCTTTATTAGGACTAATAATTAAATCAGTCTCTGCTAAGCAAAAGAAAAAATTAACTAGTCATTAATATGAGCACCCATGTTCACTAACAACTTACCCCTGGGCCCAGGAGATGGAGATGCCACTGATCGTAGCCCACTTCAAGTCACGAAAAGCATTTTAAGTCTTTAGCAGCCATTGGCCACTCACTGCGCTAGCCATTCAATTGCTTTTTCCCAGCATCCTGTCTTTGCCTCATAGTGATGCCTCCCACCACCCCTCACAAACGGATATCCCCCAAACCAAGCATCCAAAACTACCCATCAACTAACTCTTACGTGACTAGAGAACCATTTTCCTAGTTTCTGAAAAAATAAATAAATAAATAAATAAATAAATCCTCATTTGTGATGCCTTCAATAAAGATTAATAAATAAAATCTACTCAGAAGAAATAATCAACATAACTGAGGCAAAGGGTTATTAATGACATGCTCCTAACGCCCAAAGGCCTGATTGATGTCATCTATAGACCACTAAAGTGAGCCACCAAGGGTCACAGAATCACAGGCATGGACGATTCTTCAGTCATGCTGATTGGTTGGGATCTCACGCAAATTAGCAGAGTTCCCCACAATCGTCTCACACCATTTTTACTGCTCAAGGAAGCACCGGGCATTCCCTGAATACGCACAGTCTCTGTTCTCAAGCTCCTGGTTTTCACAAAGAAAAGACTTCATATTAGATCAGGGCTTCTCACCCATGGCACTGTTGATCCTTTGGGCTCCAAAATGCTCTATTGTGGAGGGCTGTCGTGTGCACTGCAGGATGTTCAGCAGCATCCCTGGTCTCTGCCTGGTCTCTCTCCACTAGATGCCAGCAACACTCTTTCCTCCAGCATGACAACCAAAAATGTCCCCAGACTTTACCAAATATGGGCAAACTAGCCCCCAAAAGCAACTGTCTTCGAGCTATCAAAAAGTATAGCAGAGGAATAACTAGTCTACTTCACAAGCCCATGCCAATCACTGCGTTAAGCACCTGCCCTGCAGTAAATGTCTCCCTCAAAAGGGAAAGACGCCAACAGCTGTAGCAATCCATTTACCTGAAGAAGGTGAGCAGGAACACGACCACATGATGATGGCTGAACTGGGAGAGAAGCGTTCCTCGCTGAAAAATACTTGGCCAGGCCATGTTCTCCGGCCTTCCTTCTCGCCTCTGGCCTTCAAGTTTGGGTAGCGAACGATTTACATCCTTTCTTCTCTCTGGAAAGACACAACATATTTATTAACATTACTCAAAATAAGCAGGTTACCCAAAAACTGAATTATTTAGACTTATAACCAGTCAGCATATACTTGGTCTTAAAAAAAAAACCACATGGGCTAGCTGACACCAGAAAATCAGATTGAGAATTATGTTTTATAGCTATTAGATAGTCCTTAAAAAAAAAAAAAAAAGAAAGCCTTGACAAAGACTACTTGGTAATAGAAAGAACTCTCATACAAACTGATAAGAAAATCACTAATTCTAACAGAAAAATGAGTAAAGGAAATGAAGACAACTCAGAAGAAATGAAATGGTTATTAAGCTTATCAAATAAAAGTTCCTATAAATCATATAAGAAATGTTAATTAAGACAAGAAAATGTCTGCATAGTTAAAAAAGATTGTGGTCAATGCAACTCAAGGTCTATTGATGCCTGAATTCTCACACTTATGCTGATGAAAGTGACAATTAGTACAGTATTACAGGAAGACAATCTAGCCATGTTCTCTGACCCAAAAATTCAAGAATAATTAAGCATAAAGTAAGCATCTAAACTTCATGTCTCTAGCTATGAGTCTGCAGAAACAACCTAAATATGCAATAAGAGGGAAATAATTAAATAAATTATGGTATAAACATATGGCCGAATGTTTTATAATCATTTGACATGATGAATTAAGACTTTTTAATAATATGGGAAAATGTCAAGCGAAAAAGTAGGATATGACTTAAAATATGATCAACTCTCTGATTACGTATTTACAAATAAATAGGCAATATATTATTTATCTCTAGGGAGTGGGATTATGGGTAGTTTTCATTTTCTATATACTTTCCTTAAATGTCTACAATAAAAATGTAGAGGGAGGGCCGGCCGAGTGGCTAGTTGGTTAAGAGTTGGCTTGGGACGCCAGTTCTGAGCAGCAGGGCCCTGGTTCAGATCCCACATGGGGACCAGTGACGCTGCCCTCTACAGCTAAGATCGTGAACAACAGCTCGACCTGGAGCTGGGCTGCCGTGAGTCGCTGGCGACAGCATAGGCTGCAGCCCCTGCTGCAGTGGGCTGCCATAAGCTACCATGTGTGGCTGGCAGCCAGCATGAGCGGCTGGCAGCTGGTGTGAGCTGCCAACAGCCGCCGTGAGCGGCCGTCCAGAGACCAGCAACCCGGGAAGAGCACAATGATAATACCAACATGGGCCAGTGAAACAACATCCTTGACAACTAGACTGAAGAACAAAATGACAGCAACTCGTCTGTTCCCCTTCCCCCGAGTCCCCAGCTCTGTTCCCCTCCCCCAATTCCCCAATAAAATCTTTACAAAAAAAAAAAGAATGCAGGGATTTCAAAAAAAAAAAATGTAGAGGGGAAAACATCCACAGCACAGGAAAAGTCCTATGATTTATCTGTGTATTAGAAAAAAAATTAACAAAATGACTAGTATGAAAATACACTATCACTATAATTATCAAGGTAGGAGACAAACTCAAGAGATCTCAATACTAAAATGAGCGAATCACTGGGCTTTGCTTTACAGGCTGTGTTCCCCATAACTGCTGTTACACTCCTGTTGTCATAGCCACGGCTTGACAGATGTACTCAAATCCCACATGCAGAGAGGCCCAGCTGAAAGGCCATTGCTGATCAACATTACAGCTGTTTCGCTTACTGGCTGTGAGCCCTTCAACAAGTCAATCTCTATGAATCACAGATGGTCACCTATAAAATGGCCTCGCTCATCTGACAGTTCTGAGGCTAAAATGAACAATGTACGTCAGGTACTAAGATAATTATTTTAGCCACTGATCCGCCTGGGATTAATCCCACATCGGCACAATGTACGTAATTTCATTTAATCATCCTCCCTGAAAACGTTAACAGAATTATGAGTTGAGTAAGACTATAAAATTCCATTCATAAAATGTTATAAAACAAACTCTCTGTCTGTAATTCCAGGAAGTCACAAAACCAAGAGCTATTAGTGTTACTGCTAAATTTACCCCCATCCCCAAAATTAAACATGAAATGCAAGTGGAAAAACTGCAAGCTTTAACCACTCTTCATAAAGCGTAGCTCTTTGAATTGAACACATCACACCTCAAAGCACTGTACTGAGTACTTCAGGAAAGGTTATGAGGTATTAAATTCAATAATTTATCAGGTAAAAGTATCATTCCAAAAATGTACGCTCCAACAGATTGGAATTACATTGCTTCGGCAATAACAGTTGTGTATTTCAGGGCTGCACAGTTACATTAACAGCTTCAAATGACTAACAAGTTGTTGGAGACCATCTGGATTTAGTTTCTAAATAAACTTTTCCTTAGCCACAGTGACTGGGAGAAAAGGCTTAATAAGTACATCGGGAAAACAGTTTTAAACATTTACCTGCTACAGGCAGAACGGCATTTAAAATGAACACTAACATAACATCTGGTCCTATGTACTGCAATTATAACTGATAATAATAATGCCTTGCGCTTTTATCCCCTACATCACAGAAGTGATCTCTAATCATCGATGAGCTCTGGGGCCCAGGGGAAGCACACAGTCTGAAACCGTCCAGCACATCCCACTTTCTGAAGACCATTTTCTTTCCTGCTCTAAATAGAGACTGAACAAATGTCTACATTTTTCAAGTGTGTGGAAATGCTGCTATGATTGATAAAACCAAAATTCGTTTACATATTTCTGAATTCACAATAGCTTGTCATTTACTATTTTCTCAATCAATGGATACTGAATACACAACTGTCATGTGGGAATAAGAATGATCTTTCTAAAAAAAAAAAAAACTTATTAAAAATAAGATCCTTGTCATCTAAACAGATCCAGAACCATCAAACCAGGTTATACTTTTCAAAGCAAATTCATAACCACTAACTCATCTGATTTGTAATGAAGCTTGTTTTGGGTCTTAGAAGGTCACCCATACAAGGTATTTTCCAGAATGGAACACTTCATATTGTGCTATCAATGCTGAATAAAAGATGGTTTCATATGTAACATGTTCAACTTTCCCCTTATAAACACTGCCTTGGAATATAAAAAAATCTAAAATTTTCACTTACTATTCATGTTTAGAGCCCATTCCAACCCAAATACACCATCTAAAACTGTCCTGTATGAGGAAGGCTATGGGGAGACACAGACCACGAAGTGGAAAGCAAAGACTCGCAGGAAAGAGAGTCCACGTGAGGCATCCAGCGCACGTCTCATCTGGCCCAGTCTTCACCCTGCCCCAACCTTCTCACCATGCTCTCTGGAAATCTAGATATGCGGTTAATAAACTCTGCTATATCATAGCGGACTCCTGCCTTCCCCCAGATAAACCTGCTTACTCTGAGGTCTGCAAGGAGAAGCAATCTCTCTTCTCACGTCCACTTTTCCTCCTTGCGAAGACCAGCTTCTTTGAAACTTACGGTTGTCATCTACCGACCTCCCACCACGTCCCCCTCACTGCAGACAACTCCTGCCTCACCTCACCCTTCCTCCCCACCACTGCTTGTCTCGCTTCAACATCCAGGTAGGTACTCTATCGCTTCCCTGCCCTCTTCACCATCAATCTTTTCCTCTATCCCACAAGAAAAACCCACTCTATGGTCAAAACCCATTTCCTGGGCCGGCCGAGTGGCTCAGTTGGTTTAGAGCACAAGCTCTGAGCAACAGGGTCTCCAGTTCGATTCCCACATGGGACAGTGAGCTGCACCCGAGCTGAGCTGCCACTGAGCTGCCAACAGATGGCAGGATGGGTCAGCTGGTAAGGGCACAGGCTCTTAACAACAAGGTTGCCTGATCGACTCCCGCATGGGATGGTGGGCTATGCCCACCCACAACTAAGATTGAACACGGCTCCTTGAGCTGAGTGGCCATAAGCTGCTGATAGGTAGCCAGACGGCGACTGGACTTGCAGCTGAGCTAGCTGCGCCCTCCATAACTAAGATTGAAGGACAACAACTTGGCTGTTCCCCTTCCCCCATTCCCCAATAAAATCTTTTAAAAAACACTCCCTGTTATGACCAGTAACTGAATCACCTCCCCAGAATGAATCCCAAACATCCTTTCCTTCCAGAAAACTGCTTACTTTCACACTCCCCACTCCAACAGTCATTTTACCTCAGCAAGGCTCCCAATTAGGTCACATCACCATTTTTTTCCATTATCCATTATCCTCCCCTTGTCCTCATTTCCTTCAGTACCCACTTAGAACCTAAGCTATCTCCCTTATGGGACTTTTTTCTTGCTTGCCTCTGTCCTCCTTCCCTGCGCCCAAGCAGTCTGAGTTTTGCGAGAGGAAAATCACACACACAGACCGGTCTCACTTTTTAGATTCAAAACCACAAACCACAAAGGGCATGCAACACTGTCCGGCAAGCCTGCACTTCCCTAATCATTTTGCTTGCTCAACCTCTAAGACAAGTATTTCACACTTCCCTCTTTCAACTTCCAACATCTCTCTCGCTCTCCTTCATGTAGTACGCCGGCTTTCTGCCAAGGACTCCGCGATCTACAGCTCTAACTCACACGCTCCAGGGTCCCAACAGTCCATTCCAGGCTGCGCACATTCCAGGTGCAGCCCCTCAAACTCACACGTACACAAATGAGCATATGACACACCCTGTTCTGCACCATTTTTTCCCTCCACTTATCAGAGGTTGGGGGTCTGTCCACATCATCACCTACAGAGCTGCCGTAATCCAGTCTCCTACTGGGCATCTGGCTGGTTCCCCATCCTTTGCCAGTAGACACGGTGAGGATATGGGACGTTTCCTTCCTACTCCACTTGCACCCTGTCCTCACCCTCACCACAATCTCCCCACACCTAATCATCCCCTTCTTGTCCCTGAACCCACGGAGC
Source organism: Hipposideros armiger (assembly GCF_001890085.2). Classification (NCBI taxonomy): domain Eukaryota; kingdom Metazoa; phylum Chordata; class Mammalia; order Chiroptera; family Hipposideridae; genus Hipposideros; species Hipposideros armiger. The sequence goes on from NW_017731828.1 coordinate 114,321, forward strand.
CCTTTGCATTTGCTGTTCCGCTGCCTGAAATGCTTCTCTCCTGGTTCTGTGCAAACCGCCTGCTCTTTCCCTTTCTTGGCTTGTCCTCAAATGTCATCCTCTAGGGTGACCTGCCCGGATCGCCCTATTTAAATGGTCTCCCTCAGTTACCACCTCTCTCATTTCTCCCTCTGTTTCTTCCCTTCATAGCATTTCTCCCAATCTAGTTTAATTGCTTATATGTTTACTGTTCATCTGTGAGCTCCATAAAAGAAGCGGCTTCACCTGTGTTAATCCACAGCTATATCCCTAGCACCTACGAGAGCATTCAGAATGATCAATAAAGATGTTCTGAGTGATGAATTCTTTGACTGATGGCCAACACTGAATGCTTGCAAAGGGCCGAGCACTGTGCTAGGTATCTGCCAGGTATAGCTGCATTTAGTTCTCACATCTTACAGATGAGGAAACAGATTTTAGAAGTAATATCTTTCTCTTAAGAGATGAAGTGAACGTTCAAACCTTAGCCCCTAGGCTATACTGTATAAGAGAAAAAGATTTAAATACAAAATATCCCAAGTTGGGTAAAGCGCAGTAATTACAAATATCTCACCTTAAACTTAGAGATATAAACCCAGGATGGAAAAACAATGCACTTTATTAGTAACAGTAGTTCTCTTATACACCACACTCAAATGAGAAGGGCATTAGACGGGCAATTACTTCACTCCCCAGACTTCAGTGTTCATGTTTGCAAAGCATAAAGATTATGTGTATTTCAAGTATAAAGAGGTAGGTGAAAAAGTATCAAACAGATAGCTGAGTTCACCTATTATTATAATTTAGCATCCCAATGCTCGACACTTAGACACGTGCTTTTTTATCGCACATTCTCATTTGAAGCCGTTTACTTGTAGCACATAAATCCTTTTATTCAAAACTCATATCTTCCTGCAATTTTTCTCCTAAGTTGTTTCATCACCACAGATGTAAAATACCTAGCACTTATCTGTAAAATTCTCTCATCTTATTCCAGGGTTCTCAAAACCACACTCATCCTACCTATTTTGAACATATTCCAAAGACAACTCGTTTTCAAGATAAAATCTTTCCCTCTCCTAGACAAAGGCCTTATACTCCAGTTAGTAGTCATTGCTGTGATATTCCATTATCCCTGGCAAACAGGGACAAAACAGAGCGTCCAATAATACAGTTGATCCTGACAACTAGAAAGCAACAAGACATTGCACTGACTTTAATGTTATAAAAGTACTGTTTTGGGGTCATTTTCTGATGGAAATCAAAGATTGACAGGAAAATGATGTGATCTAAAGCCACATGGGGCCCACAAAAAGGCGTTCAAGTTCAAGTTGGACTCCAAAACCCTCCACTTAACTTCTTTGGGCCTCAATCTCCTCATTTACAGACCAATTAAGAGAATCTCTACGTCCAGAAGCCGGCGACTGATCTGCCTCGGCCTGGGAAGAGTGCAATGATGGTGCCAACTTGGGCCAGTGAAGCAACGTCCTCCACAACTAGACTGAAGAACAAAAGGACAGCAACTTGTCTGTTCCCCTTCCCCCAATTCCCCAGCACTGTTCCCATCCCCTCAATTCTCCAATAAAAATTTAAAAAAAAAAAAAAAAAAAAAAGAGAATCTCTAGAGTTCCTAGTACAGAGCGTGGCACACAGTAAACATCCAACAAATGGGAAAGAAAGAATTCAAGCACCAAGACATTGAAGAAATAAGGTGGCAAGTAAGAATCACAATTTGGTCTTTGATACGTGTGCTGAACCAGAAACCTAAATAAAGATAATTTTTTAAGTGTAAAAAAAAAAAAAAAAGAATCACAATTTGCTCAGCCCAGGAACATATGCTTCTTCCTAATAAGGTTTCAGTGAAAGTTAGCATGACATCACCTACAAGCTTATATTTCAGGTAACACCAAAAGCCCCGTGGACACATTCCCATTCTCCTCTGTCAAAAGTGAGAATAAACAGACCTCATTCTGCAAATAACGCTGAGGGAATGGCGAAAAGTAATTTGACCAGATTCCTGGACTGAGACCTCGGGAGCTACCAAAAAACAAAGCCCCGTTATTCCACCAACGCCCTTCTCCTTCTTAGGCCTCCGGACGTCCTTTCCAAAAGCTTCCCCACGCTACCTGGAAAGTATCCCTTCACCTGGTCTCAACTACAGTGCAAACCTGCACGGCAGCCCCAGCCACCAGGCCGGCGAGTCCCGTCTGGAACCACCGCCTCCCCCTCCCCCCCGCCTTCCTCCGGCTGCGGTCCTCGCCGGCCCCGCCAAGGCCCCGCAGCACCTGGGGGCCGCCGAGCCCGACCCGGGGTGGAAGGAGCCTGCGGCCGGCCGGCCCTGGCCGTCGCGCCACACCCACCGGCATCGCCGCCTCGCCCTCCAGGCTCCTGGAAGCCCCTAGGACCAGCTCTCCCGTGTGGCGCCCCCATTCCCGCCCCAGTCCGGGAAGGAGTCTGCCCCTTCTCGGCCCGGACCCCACGGCCGCGGTGTGCACACCCGAGACCCGCAATGATCGCCGCTCTCTGGCTGGCCGTTCCAATCACTCAGCGGGGCTCCGCTGCCTGCTGGCCGCCTCCACCGCCACCTCAACCCCGACGCCGCGGCCAGGGTTTCCGGGCGCCCACGTGACCCGCGCCTGTTCCCCGCAGCATGCTGGGAGTTGTAGTCCTACCGCGAGGGCCGGAGGGACAAGGTGGGCGGGGGCTGCTTCCAGCGGTCGACCGAGGTCTCTGTGGACCCTGCTGCTGGGCGGCGGGGGCAGGGAGGATATTGGCCAGGAGTGTTAGGAAAAAAAGCAGTGAGGGAGAAATATGAGGAGAAATGATGTACAGGTCATCTTGTTACAAAAAAGCTTTTTTCTGCTCTTTGTTTTCACACAAAGTAACGTGCTGCTACTGATCTGCCATGAGGGTATAAGCTTCAGGTTGCTGTTTAATTAACGACAGTTGCCCATATGGGCAGGGCCATTAGTCTGCCAGTGTCATTCGCTGTTCTACATTCCATGTCAGCCACCCGTAAATGAGGGTTAAGATTCTGGCAGCCTCAAGCAAAAATCAAAGGCCTTAAAGCACAAAACTAAACAAGGGTCCTCTGCCCTCCTGGGCTTGCTTTCAACTGTTGAGGAAACAATTTTAAAAATAAAGTTTAGGGCCCTAGTAGCGCGAAGATTAAGAGCTGGCTTGGGACGCCAGAGGGCCCCGGTTCAGATCCCACATATGAGGGCCAGTGACACTGCCCTCCACAGCTAAGATGCTGAACAGCAGCTCAACCTGGAGCTGGGCTGCTGTGAGTTGCTGGTGATGGCGTAGGCTGCAGCCCCTGCTGCAGTAGGTTGCCATGGGCTACCGTGTGTAGCCAGCAGCCAGCGTGAGCGGCCAGCAGCCGCAGTGAGCAGCCGTCCAGAAGCCGGCGACTGATCTGCCTCGCCCAGGAAGAGTGCAATGATGGTGCCAACTTGGGCCAGTGAAGCAACGTCCTCCACAATTAGACTGAAGAACAAAACGACAGTAGCTTGTCTATTCCCCTTCCCCCAATTCCCCAGTGCTGTTCCCATCCCCCCAATTCCCCAATAAAAATCTTTTTAAAAAATAATAAAATTTAAAAAATAGAAACTTCTCCCAACCCAGAAAACCTCTCCACAAAGGCCGTAGACATGAAAACGGGGTTTTTGGGTTTTTTTCAACTTTACAGATTTCTTGAATACTTATTATCATAAAGAATGTAAGGTAAGGGACATGGAACAGTATGGTGGAAAGAACATTAGCTTTGAGTCGGGGGTCTGGCATTCAAGTAGCTATGTGACCTGGGGCAGATTACAGTTCAGCCTCACTTTTCTCAGCACTTTTTCCCTCTTTTCCCATGGTGCTTCAGGAAATAGAGATTGATAAAACAGTTCCTGCCCTCACGAAGTTTAAGATCCAAAAAGAGGTGTGAGATAAAGTAACAATAATATATGCAGAACAGAATTTGTACTTTGAGAGATGTTCAAACAAAGTCTTTTAGATATTCAAAGAGGGATGTAATGTTCAGTTGAAAGGAATTCAAAAGGGATCTCAGAAAACAGTTTTATTATAGAATAAGCTTTAAACCAGCTAAAAGACTACTGCAAAGACAAAAAGGAATCTCCCCCTTTCATAGCCAACCAAACCCATGCAACCAATTACAAGCATGCTCTCAAGATAATCACCAGTCCTCAAATCGCTTGACAGGACATTTTGTCACACACAGTTCATCCTAACTTTATCACAATAATTGGGGAGACGACCTGTGCTAACTTATCCAGAGGAGAAACAAACTTCTCATATCTTTAGGACAGGAGGTAATTTTGCATACTGGAGCAAGGCACCCTGGGACATTAGGCTCCTACGCTCCCACAGGAACGAGGAGATAGGGACACTATCTACCTGCATGTTTGCATTTCAGTGATAGCTGCCAGGTCTTGGCCCGTCTGTGAGACTGGGCACAGATGATTCAGGCATTAATATGATATACATATATCTGAAAAGGACACAGAAAAAAATTTTGAAAGAAAAGGGAAGGAGGGGAATTTACACAATGCAGTATTGCAGTTTTGTTTCCAGCCATCTAAGGGTGTATGTAGCTGGGGAGATATGATATCAGGGTGAGCAACAATGAATCAGCCAAAGGTTTCACTTTTATCCTAAAAAATACATTGTGGGATATTACTCAGCCTTAAAAAGGAATAAAAGGGCCGGCTGAGTGGCTCAGTTGGTTAAGAGCTCGCTCAAGAGTTTGAGCTCTGAGCAACAGCGGTTCGAGTCAGCCCGAGCTGAGCAGCCGCTGAGCTGCCAACAGGTGGCAGGATGGCTCAGCTAAAAAAAGAAAAAAAAGGAATAAAATTCTGATACATGCTGCAACATGGATGAACCTTGGAAATATTATACTAAATGAAATCTCACACACACACACACACACACACACACACACACACTAGATGATAGATGATGATAGATAGATGATAGATAGATAGATAGATAGATAGATAGATAGATAGATAGATAGATAGGTATAGATTCCATTTATATGAGGTATCCAGGGTAATCAAATTCATGGATACAGAAAGTAGAATAGTGGTTACCAGGGGCTGGGGGAAGGGAAAGTGGGAGTTACTATTTAATGGATATAGATTTTCAGCTGGGGATAATAAGAAAGTTCTGGAGATGGATGGTGGTGAGGGTTGCACAACACTGTGAACGTGTTTACTGCTACTGAACTATACACTTAAAATGGATAAAATGGCAAACTAAATATATAGTGAAGTATGTGTATATGTACACACACACACACACATATATGTGTGTGTGTGTATATATAAAATAAGTGTATAGTATAACCTGATCACTACCACCCAGAGTGCCTTCTTCCCCAAAGCCCGAGCTATGTTCTTTGCACTTACAGTCACTAGTGGAGAGGGTCAGGGTAGGGGGAGGCAGAACCTCTCCTTGGCTTCCATAACCATCTAGACATTTTACCATGATCCCTACGTCTAGATGTTCTCCAAGTGCTGGGTCTGAGGCAGCTGACTATTTTTTCTTTAACAGTAACTATTACCAGAAGAAAACATCTGAGGTCTAGCTCATTGACATCTAACGGGCTTCATTTCCTGCCCCCTGCCCATGTACATGTGTGTGGTGGGTCCTAACCTACATTTCATTTCCAAGCCGCAGACCTATGACTGTGGCTCTCAAAGCAGAAGTCTGCAGCAGTGGCATTTGGCAGTGTCTTTTGTTTTCTTGCTCTACCTGCCAGCCTTGGGTTTATCTTACCCAAAAGAGACGTTCCTGAAAATTGAGCTGTAAATGGAATGTGGAGTGAGATAAATTATATTTGAAAGGTTATCTGAAGGAATCATAGAAAGAAATGTTCCTGGATAGTGAATAAATTGTCCTGTTTTTCAGTGTCTCTCAATCTTTTCAGACCTCCACCCACAGTAAGAAATACATTTTACATCACCCCCGTTTCCACATGCATGTGTGCAACTGACCCGAACATTTCACAAAACAGTACTGACCTTACTACATGAGATACATGCTGAAATTTTTCCTGACCTTTTCTGTAAAAATGCAGATTGCAACCCACTAAAACTGATTTCATGACTCATTAATAGGTCTCAGCCCACAGTCTGAAAACATGATACCAATTTAAATATTTTATCAATCCGGATGTTTCTTATTTGCATATTGTGCCTATGGCTTAACTGCCTGCATGGTATATTCTACATAGTGGAGAAAATCTAGTCCCCATGATATAAGAAGCAATGGTTCTTCTAGACTCTGAGGGAAAGTCTAGAAAAGAAAAATAAGGAAAATTCACCTCAGCTTTATGCTTCTAATGCCAGCAACAGGGATTAATAAATTCTTTCTTTTTTTCTGATCAAGAAACTAACCTTTGTTCTGTGGTAGATTGAGAGAAACCGATTTTTGTTTTCAGCTTTCTTCCTGTGCAAATTCAAAGTTCTTTCGGTTTTTTAATCGCCTCTTTGGATCATCACATCCTTTCTGTCAGTGGCTCATCAAAAAGTTATCAAGTCCACAAAACAATTAAATGACTCAAGACCCGGGTTTGTAGCCATTAAATTGTGTCTTCTCGACGGGCTCCCACCTCTCACCCCAGCCAAACAAGGAACCCCAGCAAAAATCAGGAGCGAGGGCTGCGTAAGAAAAGGTGAGTGGAAAGAAGGAACCGGGTGGCTTCCTAGGTACTGGCGGAGTTAACTTGGCTAGTCCTTTTCATTTGGCTTTGCAAAGTGACGAATGTTCGGAGGGAGAGCTGAGTGCGCGGCCAGTGCTGGCCAGCGCCTCACCTGTGCTTTGTACCCAACGGCAGCTCCCAGCTCCGGGGCCGTGGGAGGGCTTCGCTTTCCTTTCACTTTCTCAGGCCGCCAAACCTGACACCTGCGGACAGAACTACAGTTCCCACCGCGCAGTGAGGCAGCAGGAAGAAGGGGCACTGAGGGCTGAAAAGGAAAACAAGGAGAGAAAGAAAACCTTACCTGTTTGCAGAGGTGAGAGAGCCAGAGGTAAGCAACAGGTGAACCTGGAAGGTGAGGGCTGCAGGATGCAGGATGGAGGGCCTCGGAGGGTGCACACGGCGCGTTTCTCCTTGCAGGGCATGTAAGCTAAGTTCAAGAGGGCATTTGTGGAAACCCTGAGGACTTCCTTGGTGGGGGAGGAACCATGGAAGGAAGATTTCGGCTCAAGTTATAGCGATAAGACACCGGAAGTGGAATGGCTTTCTTCATTTGAAAAGTCAGAGGGGAAAAAAATGGTTTGATAGCGTCTGCTGGATCATTTAGCCATAGGTGATTTCAGAGGTGTCCAAGAGAGGTACAGAATCCTTCCTCCTCCACTTAAACCTCGGGGTTCGTACATACAGATTAGATATTTGTGTGCATTTCAATTTGGATGTCCTGTTCTCCGACTTTAGAGAAAACCAAAGACTAAAACTGGGGGAAATGAAGACGGGTATCATACGGCAGGAGCAATTTGCCACACATCGTTTAATCATCAAATGGGATTAGGTTTCATGTATTTTTTGAGACGCTTGGTGAAGAAACCCAACACAATATCCTGTGAAGAACAGTTGAAGAACCTGGGGATATTTGCCCACAGGGGATATGCTTGCTGCTCCAAATAGCTGACGGCCTGTCATGTGGAATAGGAATCTGCTGAGACCTGGCATATAGCACGAGGGGCCTCAGATGGAACCCTGGGGAGATAGATTTCAACCCCATGTAAGTTAGAGCTGCGCGTGCAAAATGGATTTTTGAAAGATGTAGTGAGTTCTTCCTGATCAAAGGAATTTTTCTTGACCAGGAAATTAAGATTTTGAGAACCTTCAAAGTAAAAACTGGCTAGAATGTTTATGGCATATTTTACCATAGGCTGGAAAATCAAGTTTCTACTGACAGTGTTTCCCAAACTAACCGATTATATCAGAATCATTTGGGGAGATAATTATTATTAACATATATATTCCTGAAGCCCATCTCAGATCTGCTAAATATATTTTAAAACATGCAAACACACACACATGCACACAGTCACCAGGTGATTCTGATGACCAGGTTTGGGGAACATTGGTCAACACAATCACTGTAATCTTTAGCCAGAAAAAAAGGCCATGTCACTCTTCTCTAAACGGACCTCTTGTCAGTCAAGTCTTGTCCGTCCTTGTTGCTGGTTGCCTGATGGTTCCCTCTTCCAGTAGTTGAGAGTCCTTCTCCCCATGTGAAATGGAGACAGAATGACAGCTAGGCATGTCCTCCAACTGATGAATGACAGGTAATACACTCCTGTGGGCATCTCCTCTGCCATCTGCCTGCTGTCTGGACACTCGCTGGAGCATGGGGTCCCTGGTCTCTATGACAAGGGCTTCCATCAATGCTGTCATCTGACAGTGTTGACTGTGTACTGGGCACAGCAGAGAATGGTGGTAGAACCTCTTCCTTCTGAGGGCACCCCTAAAGTGTCAACCCACTTAAGGCAGGTGTGGGCTTGTGGGTGGCAGCTCTCTTGCACCTGACCAGTAATTAATGTCCTTCTCCAATGAGGATGTTAGTGCTATGAAAGTAATGATCTCCCTGTCTTGTTCTGTCCTGGACCCCAAGAGCCTAGAACAGTGCCTGGCTCCTGGTAGGTGCTCGCTAAAGAGATGCTGAATTCCTTCTTTCCTTCTTAGCTCCATTCTAGGTGGCAAGAACCATGCAATTCTCCAACTCAGCCAGGGCAGCCGATGAGAACTTTGACTATCTGTTCAAGATTATCCTTATCGGGGACTCCAACGTGGGGAAGACGTGTGTGGTGCAGCATTTCAAATCCGGGGTCTACACAGAGACACAGCAGAACACGATAGGGGTGGACTTCACCGTACGCTCCCTCGAGATCGATGGCAAAAAAGTGAAGGTCAGGGGGGCATGGGGTTGGCTCCCCCTCTTTTAGCCAGGGTCTCTGACACTGAAATACATACCTGAGGAATAAAATGCTTAAATATAAAACATGCAATTGTAAAAGTACCAGGAAAAAAACATAGGTGTACTTATTTTTATCATTGTGGAATGAGGAAATTGAGCTTTTAAGTAAGTCCAGAACCCAGAAGCCATAAAGAAAAGTATTGCTCAATCTAACTATCTCATATAGATAACTATATATATAAAGGTCAAATTTCTACATATTCGAAAATACCATACACCAAGTCAAAAGATGAATGACAAATTGGAAAGAAATATTTGCAAGTATGGGACTTGACAAAGAGCTAATTTCTTTAATGTGAAAAGAGCCCTGATAAATATCTAAGAAAAAGATCAACAACCAAATACAAAAAGTAGGTGATTCAAAGTGAACAAAACTGCTATTTCACAAATTTTATAAAACTAGCTCATAAATTTATATAAAGAGCTAAAGGTGCTCATCCTCACTCATAATTAAAGAAATAAAAAAGTGAGATACTATCTTTTCCCTCATTTGATTAGAAAAGATCAAAAAGTTGTTGAAAATGTAATAAATAGACCTTGTTTGGGATCCTTATTAAATAAAACTAATAGTAAAAAGACATTTTGGAGACAATCACAAAAATTTTTATATGGACTGGGTATTAAATGATACTAAAGGGTTAATGAAGTTTATTAGCAGTGATAACGACATTGTGGTTATGAAAGAAAATGTCCATTTTTTTAGGGATGTATATGAATGTAAGTAGGGAAGAAATGGCATAACGTCCGGGATTTGCTTTAAATACTACCTCAAAGAGATCAACAGAAACGACTAGATGAAGCAAGAGTGGCAAAAAATCTTAATAATTATTGAATCTGGATGATGGGTATAGGAGGGTTCATTGTTCTAGTCTCTCTAGTTTTGTGCCCGTTTGCAAACTTTAAAAAATAAATTTTGAAAATAATGTGAGGGTATGAAGGAACAGATACCCTGAGACACTGTTGGAGGGTGGACACATCAGTGCCATTGCTTGGAATGGTAATTTGGAAGGTATGATTATGAGGACACTCCTAAACATGAACAGCTGAGTGCTCCTTTTAAAACTAAAACAGTTCCACCAACGCTATCACCTTTGAGAGTGTTACTATTAGTGGGCAGGCTCAAAAGAGAAATCCCAAAATCTGTATGAAGGGATGACTGAGGCGAAAAGACAAAAGAACACCAGACCCCAGGACGTTGGGTCCCCGTCTCTCAAGCATCCCTGAGGTGAGGGTCCCCAAACCCAAAAGCCCATCCAATTTACCCTGGGGAGAAACAAAAAATAGATTTGCGGGCCCCAGTCCAGACCTACTATATCTGGGTATCTAGAAGTGAGACCCAGGCAGATGCATTTTTCAGACGACGTAAGTGAGCACGTTCCGAGCAGGCATGGGGACTCCTGGGGCCATCCCCTTTCCTGCCCTTCTCCAGATGCAGGTGTGGGACACCGCCGGCCAGGAGCGCTTCCGGACCATCACCCAAAGCTACTACCGCAGTGCCCACGCAGCCATCATCGCATACGACCTCACCCGGCGATCCACCTTCGAGTCCGTCCCTCACTGGATTCACGAGATAGAAAAATACGGAGCGGCAAACTTGGTCATTATGCTGATCGGTATGTTGTTTTCAAAGGGTGGTTTAAACTCTGTATTTCTGGCCCCCTCTGCTGATGCTCAGCTTTTCGTGTTTCTGAAAACCACAAAAAGTACCAGGGGTGGACAGGACCTCAGAAAGTGTCTGGTCCAGAAATTCCCATCAGGTTCACTTGACAATGAGGAGGAGCAGGGGGTGAACTTAAGAATACCGATTCCAAGGCCTCACCCTAGAGTTTCTCATTCTGGAGACCTGGGATGGGGCCCAGACTTCTATGCATGGGGCGCCCCAGCTGATTCACTGCACACGTCTGTGTAGACCACTCAGGAAGTACTCTGTAGACTGATGTTCAGTCAAATGGCTCCAAATCCCGGAGGGAGCCACTTAGATGACTGTGACTGACGACACCCTCGAATGACTTCTTACACCTGTTAAGAGCCTAGGTGAATCTTAACACACCAGCACCCAAGCTAACAGCAACTCCAACTACACAACATGAAATGTGAGAGGTCCTATTGTACATTCAGAAAAGTGGCAACGTTTCTGTCACTTCTCCATAGCTTTAGCTTTGTAAGCAAGGCTGCCTTTCCCTCCCTTCTGAGGATACTTACTGTTTACCAGGTGGCCACTTAACTTTGGCAAACTGGGTTAGGCCCTTGCTACTCAAAGTGCGGTCCGAGGACCAGTGGCATCAGCACCGCTTTTGAGTCTATTTATTAAAAGTGCATGATCTCAGGTCCCATCCTGGATGTACCGAATCAAAGTCTTCATTTTAACAGGATCCTAGAGAGAATCATACACAAATACACAGACCGAGAAACAGCTAAACACGCTGTGTTTAATGGGTTATTTATCCATGGAGAAGCATATTCTAGCCCTGTGGCCAGTTACCCTCTGCACCTTAATTTCCTCACCTATAAGATGTGACTAATACTTGCTAGGCTGGTTGTAAAGATTTAATGAGATAATGTATACAAATTGCTTAGCAGTGCCTGGCACATTGTAAGTGTGTTAATACAGGGTAAGAGTTTTTTTCTAGAAGGTTTGTCATTTTGAAAGAACTAACTCATTTATGTTTCTCAAATAATGGGGGGCCATGGTAAGGGAGCACATCCCTGGGACCTAGGGAAAGCCAGCAATCAAGCCCCAGCCAGAGCAGGCCACCCACCAACAAGCAGGAACTTGGGGATCCCCCTCTCAGGGTTGGACGCTGTGAACCGGCCTCCTTGCGCTCTGTTGCACATCTGTTTCCTCTGTCTCAGAACTGATTCTCACACGCAGGATGATGTAGGCCTGCCACCCTCTCTCCCCACTGTATCCGCCCTCATTGAATCTCTCAAAGCATCACCCCCCATAGCCTGCCCTTCCACAGGCCCCTTCATTCTCTAAGTATCCACTAACTCACATTTCTCAGAAGGGGAATCTCATCCCCACTCCGTCTCTCCATGGCAACGCTGACCCCAGGCTACTGGCCAACCTAAGGACGGCAGCTCCTGGAATAAGGTGCCTGCGCTGGACTGGACCAAGCAGCTGAGCCCCGATGCAGGAGGCAGTCACAGGATGCAAAGCCTGGCCACGGATGGGCTGTAGAAGGGGTCATTAGCACACATAGCCCACTTACTGTTGCTATCAGGACTCCAGAAAGAACTTGTTATTTTAGAACCATTTTTCCCCCCTAAGTCGTTGCTGTTTTGATTGGTAGTCGAGCCCCCATCTTGCATACGGACTTGAAGACATGTGCTGCTTTGGAACTTATTCTGTTGCTCCTAAGAATCAAAGTCATTCCAGAGCCTAGGCTGGGCTCCCCCTTCCTGCTGCATCAGATCAAAAGCCCAGGTCCCCCAGCCCACTGCCAAAGCAAAGGCCCCTCAAGTTTAGTCATCTCATTTTTTCAGAGGGGCTGCATCTTGTCCCACCTGGCAGGAACCAGAAAAGAGAGATGAGTGAAGCCAGGAGGCAGCTTCCCATGTGGAGAGAAACTTATCTTTTTGCGGGGAGTTATGAGATGCCTCTCTCTCCTTTCACTTCTCACCCAAAGGTCCCCTCTGGGATCAGAAACTTTTGTGATGCGACGTCTGATATAAAAAAATGCTTCTTCTAACTGCAGAGTTCAAAGTTATACAAAGAAACAGTGACCCCCCCAAAGAGCCGTATTTCTTCCTCAGCAACCACTTCTACGAATCTGGCTGAGGTTTCCAACACCCTTCGCAACAGCTGCTCCTGATCAGCAGGGCCCTACCCCCAAGGTGCCAGGAAGATGCTGGGGACAGGTGACATTTACTAAAACACCTAGTGGGATCCAGGCAGTGTTCTGAGGCCTCTCCTGGGCCATGTCACTTAATCCTCTCAGCAATTCTAAGAAGCAGGGCTGAATATCCTCACTCCCCAGATGAGAACACCAAGGTATTTGGAGGTTAAGTGTCCTGCCAAGCAACTTGGTGCCCTCGTTACCTGCTAACAGGTGAGGCAGGATTTGAACCAGGCCTTCTGGTGTCCAGAGTCCCCTGTGGGTTCAGTTCCTTTCCAACTGTTTTCCAATGGCTGGTTAGGCTGGGTTGTCACTCAGGGCCCCCCGGAAGCTCTAATTTACTCAATGTGTGTCTACTCTAGTGCCTGGACTTCAGGGTCAGAAAGATTAGGGTTCAAATCTCCTTCTGTCTGAACTTGGGGTTGCCACTGACTCTCTCTACATTTCTACCTCCTCATCTATAAAACTGGTACCTACTTCAAAGGGATTGTGGAGTTGAAAGGATTAAGTAAGGTGACACATACAAAGCACTTAGCACAGTCCTAAGAACTCCATAAAAGGAAGTTGTTATTTCCTAATAGAGTGAAGATGAGAGAGGCTGCCATGCTCTGCCCAGGGGCTCAGAGGCCCACTGGGTGAGGAGCTGAGCAGTGGACAGGGAGGGACATCCATGACCCCCGGGGGGGGGCGGAAGGAAACCCCACTAATGAGAGCTCCCATAGACAGGAAGAGTAGGTGTGAATAACATGCGTCATCTCGCTGAGGGAACGAAGCAGTTCTGGTCACACTTGCGGTTTTCCCAGGAACGTGGACTGGATCTCTTTTCCAGTAGATACCCCACGCTTTCCAGGAAACACTGAAGCAGTTCTTCCTCAGGGCCTGGAGCCTGCATGCAAAGCGGCCCTGCCCCCGGGGTCCCCTCCCCTCAGAGCTATCTTTGGAAGGCAGTGCCCTTTCTCCCACTCCCAGCCTCCCTCGCAGGCTCTCGCCCAGCCAGCACCGACCTTAACTATTAATGACTCTGCTGCAGAAACAGATGGGTAATAAATGCCAAGACTGCAGGGTTTCCAGGAATCTCACAGCTTTCTTGGTATTTACACCCTACTCTGTCTTTTGTAACAACCATCTCTGCCCCACTTCTTTTAGAAATTTTATTGGGGAACAGTGTGTTTTTCCAGGACCCATCAGCTCCAAGTCAAGTAGTTGTTTCAATCTAGCTGTGGAGGGTGCAGCTCAGTGGCCCATGTGGGAAGGGAACTGGCAACCTTGGTGTTATGAGCCTGCACTCTAACCAAGTGAGCCAACCGGCTGCTAGAAATGCCCCCACAGGTGATCTGGACATGGTCCCAGTATCCCCATTTATGACGTGTCTAATCCCGAGGGTTGACACAATGAGGCTTTCTGTTTTCTGTCAGTGGCCTCCTCGCCTTAATCTAGAAAAGTCAAATGTATTGTTCCCTCATGGAAGTGTCCCCACCCCTCTCACTATATTTTCCATTCTGTGTCCACATTTCTTCACATAAGTTTGTCTCTTTCTCTCTTCCAAGTTGACCCCCGCCCCTCGCAGCCACTTCACCATCATACAAATGTCAAAGAGACGACTGCATTGATCTGTACTGTTCCTCCTCCTCTAGCCATTTGCAGGAAGTCCCTCTGTTTAAAATCCTCTCGGGTCCTCCATCACCCTCAAGATAACGCACAAATTCCTGAACAATTACAAGGCGCTTGCTTTCCTCCTGGGGATAGTTGGCTTCTTATCTTTTTCTCATCCCCTCTGCTTTGTCCCTGATTTTTTTTTTTTTTTAAGTTGAGCCATCCTGCCACCTGTTGGCAGCTCAGCGGCTGCTCAGCTTGGGCCGGGCATTGAACCGCTGTTGCTCAGAGCTCAAACTCTTGAGCGAGCTCTTAACCAACTGAGCCACTCGGCCGGCCCTTGTCCCTGATCTCTTAACTCTTCCTACTCTCCATCAGGGAAAGGGTTTAGGAGGAAACTTCCTTCTGTGGGTTATACTGGATGTTCTGTCTCACGACTCTATTCAGCGTCTGATATTTGTCCCCTTAGGATCTCAGGCAAACCTTTGACTTAAACTCTTGTTATTTGTACAGGTCCACAATCTCTGAGTGAAAAAAAAACCCTTAAGGCCAAAGATTTCAGAGTTCAGAATTTGTCAGATTTTAGAGGGTACATTCTATATTACCTAACACTCTTGGCAGGGTCTGGGCCAACACCCCATGGTCAAATGCATCATCAATTGTGCAGTGAAATGTATGAACAGTCTTAATACAAAGCAGTAAAAACTCCTAATGGCTAGTTAAGGGCAGATTTTACTATCAGATGAATTGCCAAAAAAGCTCAGGGGTTTCAGAGTTTTTCGGATTGGGGAAATGTGGGGAAGGGATGGCATACCTGTACCTCTACCAACTTGGACCTGATCCTTAGGATGTGTTATTTCGTGGCCTGTGTTGGATCAGTCAATTCTTGTATAGCTCTTTCAGCATCTGTGTCTCGCTCCCCTCCCTAACAAGATGAGCTCCCTTCCTTTGGGGCAGGGCCCGTCATCTCCGGGTGCCCACACAACACTTAGCAAAAGATGACTCACGTTTCAGGAGCACACACGTGGCTTCCTTCCCTCCCACCAGGTGTCCGGGCTCTCCGAGGTGTGCAGTCACCAGCCGCTGGGAGGCAGGACAGTGGACAGTCAGTGCAGGTGTAGCATCGGGGCGGGAGGGACAAGCAGGTCATAAAGGTCAGAATCAGTGTGACCCAGCCCAGAAGCCACAGGTCAGGGTGAGGGGTGCAGAAGGGAGCCCAGACTCCTGGCTCAGCGGGAACTCCCACACCTGTCTTCTGGAAGCAGAACTATGCCCAGAGCTTAAACCTCAAAAGCTATAAAAATGCACATCGTTTTCTTGAAGGTACATACCTGAATGAGCTTCCTGTGGTGGTTGTAACAAGTTACCATAAACTGAGTGCCTTAGAACAACAGAAATGTCCTTTCTCAGTTCTGGAGGCCAGCAATGTGAAATCGGTATCACAGGGTTAAAATCAAGGTGTCAGCAGGACCATACTCCCTCTAGAGCAGCGGTTCTCAACCTATGGGTCGCGACCCCTTTGGGGGTCGAACGACCCTTTCACAGGGGTCGCCTAAGACCATCGGAAAACAAAAAGATATTTACATTACGATTCATAACAGTAGCAAAATTACAGTTATAGAGTAGCAACAAAAATAATTTTATGGTTGGGGGGGTCACCACAACATGAGGAACTATATTAAGGGGTTGCGGCATTAGGAAGGTTGAGAACCGCTGGTCTAGAGGCTCCGGGGCACAATCTGTTCCTTGCCTCCCTCCAGCTCCTCGCTGACTGTTAGCATTCTGTGGTTCGTGGCTGCCTCGCCTTTACATCACTTCCTCTGTGTCGCAGTCAGGTCTCCCTCTGATAAGGCTGCACGTGATCACATTTAGGGGCCACCCAGTGAATCCGGCCCTTAACTTCATCACATCTGCAAAGACCTTTTTTCCAAATAAGGTAACACTGACAGTTGTCAGGGATTAGAACCTGGTGTGGTAGCGTCCATTTTCTCAGCCTACCACAGAACCAGATGGGGTAATGTCCCCTGAAAAGACTCTTGGGTTTAACCTTCTTTGGGGAGAAGTATGATCTAAATCTAGCTTTTTCAATGAGCAGGTTGGTGACTGATGCTCAGAAAGTATTTTTCCAGTTTTTTTTTATTGGGACATATTAGCATGTGCAAAGAAAAGTATGCAAACACTGATTTATCACAAAGGGAATGCCACCTGGGTCAAGAAAGAATCCTGCCAGCACCCTCCCTGCAAGCCCCCTTTCCTGTCCCCCTCAGTTACCTCCTCTCTTTCTCCCCCAAAGGTACATTAGGACTTTTATGGTAATTACCCCCTTTTCTTTATCATTTTACCACCTAACCCCACACCCCAAATGCTGCACTTCTATTATGCTATTGTTTCTGAACTTTATATAGATGAAACCATACAAATGTCTTTTTTGTCTAAGCTTCTTTCCCTCAACATTACGTTGTTGGGTTGCATCCACATTGTTGTGTGTAGCTGTAATTCATCCTTTTGCACAATTTGTATAATATTCATTTGTATGACTACACTACATAGCACTTCTCCTTTCTGTTGGACACTTGAGTTGTTTGAGCAATCAGGAAAATTACCACTCTGAACATTCTTGTATATGTTTACTAATGCATGTGGGCACATATTTCTGTTGGGTACGTACCTGGGAGCAGAACTGCATGGCCTTGCAATGGTCTTACTCTGGTAGATACTCTCGCACCACTTGCATATACATTTGTCCAAACTCCTTGAACGTAAAGTCTGTGCATTTTATTATCTGTAAATTATAGCTTAAAAAAAAAAAAAAGTCCTTCATTATTCATTCCACAGCCCCAACCCAGGAAATCCGGATCACAATCTCATCAGCTATACCTGGCCCCATCTCACAGTGTCCAACACTTTGTAGCTGGGGGGAAAAAAGCAAAAAGAGGAACAAGGTCTGAAAGAAAATGAGAGAAGGCTGAGAAAGTCAGTCTAGCACAGTCTATATCTTGTCAGACTTAGGAGGAATGACGGTCCCTCCCAAGAACACAGAGGCTCCAACCTGTCCCAGTCAATAATAAAACACACAGGGCGGCCAGTTAGCTCAGTTGGTTAGAGCGCAGTGCTCATAACACCAAGGTTGCCGGTTCGATCCCCACACTCTCCACAACTAGATTGAAACAACTACTTGACTTGGAGCTGATGGGTCCTGGAAAACCACTGTGCTCCCCAACAAATAAATTAATACTAATAAAACAGCTCTGGCCCATTCCTTGCAGCTCTTGAAGGTCTTTAGTGAACAGTGAATTAGGATAGTAGCACTGTTTCCATTCATCCATGCTTTCATTTTCAGTATCTTTGCCCTCAGTTGCTATTTGCAAATCAATGCATGCTTGCAAATGTTGCTAAGCTAAAACGTTCTTTTTAAAAGTTCATTTTTTTTTTAAACTGGGCTAAGTTACTCAACGGAATATTTGCTTACCTCTCGCTTGCAGGGAACAAATGTGATCTGTGGGAAAAACGGCACGTCCTGTTTGAGGATGCCTGCACGCTGGCCGAGAAGTACGGCCTCCTCGCGGTTCTGGAGACATCTGCCAAAGAGTCCAAGAACATCGATGAAGTCTTCGTGCTCATGGCCAGAGAGCTGATTGCCCGCAACAGCCTCCACCTGTACGGAGAGTGTGCCCAGAATCACCTCCCCCTGGACTCCAGTCCAGTTCTTGTGGCCCAGGGGCCGAGTGAAAAGACCCACTGCACTTGCTGAATATGTCCCCGAAGCCAGCTGCACCCACCCGAGGCCATCTCTGAAACCAAAGGAAGCCGGATATCCTAGTGTGTGCTGCGTAGCATTTCAGACCCAAGTGTAGACTGGTCACGAGTCCTCAATCCTTCCCGCCTGGATGGGCAGCACAGCTGCCTCCATTCACTCCAGAGGCCGTAACCAAGGACAGGGGACACCGCTGTCTTTCTTGATTTTGCCCTGGACTTAAGGCAGAGGTAGCGGGGGGGAGGTTTGCTCTTTTTCATCTATTCAGACTTGTCTGTCTCCCCAACCCTTCAACTGTGTTTCTGCTGAATTTTGTTTCTCGCTTAAAAAGGAGGGTAGTAAAAGTATAAAGAAAAGGGAATATCAAAGGGGGGGGTGTTTGGAACATTCTGGAATATTTTAAATGGCTTGGGCATGGGGGGGGAAGGGGAAGCCTGCAGTGATAGCAGAATGCTGTTGACATGTGGCTCCTGACATTCACACCTCAGGGCTTTAGTTTGGGGAGCAAAGCCATTTGACATAAATACCGACTTGCCAAAGGGTCAGGGGCCATGTGATGGAGAGCATTGGATTTCACTTTATCCTACCTGGGTTGAATTGACCACCCTCCTAGGATGTGGGAGATGCCTACCTACAGTTTGTTCCTAAAACACCCAATTAGGTGGTGGGTCAAAGTCATTTCAGAATTGAAGTTAAATTGGCTTATAGATAGATGACTAGCAAACCAAGTGACATCGCTGTGTGGCCGAGTGCGCCACTGACGGTCCAGGACCTGAGGGTAATACACCGTGTTTTTTTCAGTTTCCTCGTGGTTGTTGTTGAGGTGTGTCTTGCAATAAATGAGAACCACAAGGGCTGGTCTAGTGACAACAGTGGCTCCAAACAGGGAATGTCTGTGGGCTCTCCTCTGGCCCAGGTGAGTGGCCCCAGGCATTTCTAGCTGATAGCATCACCATGCTTAGGCCTTGAATCTTAGGCCTCTGAGACCTGTAAGCCAGTGTGGCTTGAGAACTTGAAATGTGCTAATTCAAATTTGAGATGAGCTGTAAGTATAAAACACACACCAGATGTTAAAGACAGTACCAAAAAAAAAAGTTGTATCTTCCTGATAATTTTTATATTGATTGTATGTTGAAATGTTATTTTAGATAAACTAGGTTAAATAAAATACATTAAGATTTCACCTTTGTTTTACCTTTTAAATGTGGCTACTCTAAAATTAGAAATTACCTATACTGCTCACACCATTTATGTATTGGACAGTATAACAGAGCGATGGTTCTCACAGTGGAGTTCGCCAACCATACATTTGCGAGGGGTCAGGGGATGCTTGTCACAGACTCCTGGGACCCATGCCTGACTGACTGAATCAGGATGTTTTCAGAAATCCACACTTCTTCCAAGGTTCTTGCCCGGTGATTCTTCTCCACATTGAAACTTAACCATGACGACACCGAGGTTAGGTGAGGGTGGGAGCAAGATCAGAGAATTAAGGGCATGTTAATTCATTTCCATATGCATTCACTGTTAAAATGAACAAGCGACCTTTCGGAAAATATGAGGGAAATTGAGTTATATGCCAGAAAGAAAGGCATTCAAGCAGGTGAGCCTTTTTCACAAGCATGTTATTGTTCTGGAGGGTGACAAGGAGGCAGGAGCTCACAGGGCTGTTCAGGAAGTCTGTACCGAGCCACTGCGCAGTTTTCAGGGGAGGCAACAAGCAAACAGTCATTACGAAGGGAAAGGAAAACTGAGGAAGTCAGGGGAGAGAGTGAGCAGAGAAAACAGGCTGAGCAGGTGAGATTCATGGCTCACACCAATTTTCCATCATTTCTCTGCACAACCAATACTCTGCAAACCTCATCAGCTTCTAGGATTACGCACTCTGGGGATTATCTGGAATTAAACACTCCTACCAACAGGTTAGGCAAGTGAGAACAAGGTCACCTGAACCCCAACAACCCGTGACGAAGCCTGGGCTTCTGTGGAGAGTACAGTGCCAAGACCAAAACCCTCAGGTCCACTTGAAAGGGACGGGAGGGCCTCCAGAGTGCAGAGGCTTCGGTGGACTAGCGCCCCCAAAGGCCTGTTTGAGAAACAGGCACAGGATTTTCTGAGGCTGAGCCCTCTAGTCACCAGTGCTGTGACACTGGTTCAGGTAGGCTCTTTACAGCTCTGGTCGGGGAAGGCTGCCTATTAACTGAATTCGGGCATTTTCCTCACATCATCCTAATTGTATGGTTGGTAATAAGTGACTTATGTGAAATTAAGTTCCAAAAGGGACACTTTGGAAAAATAAAAAGATTCTAAATGCCTGCCCATGTCAAGTCCATTTCCCTGTGTGAGAAAATCTTTCAGTTAATATTTCATAGATTGTTCCTGAACCTCTTCCACCACTCTATTACTAAAAAGGTCTATTAGTAGTAATAGGAATATTATTACTACAATAGTTATTAATGACGGCAAACACATACAGCAAGTACTACATGCCCAGCACTGGACCAGAGACTTTCTTTATACTAACTCAATGAATCCCATCAGGCATCTTTGGAGTAGGTACTGTTTAAAATTCCTATTTTTAAAATGAGGATACAAGACCCAGAGAGACTAAGGCCACACAGATAGCGAGTGGCAGAGTTGGGATGCAAACCCAAACATCCCAGTTCCAGAGCCCACTCTTCACAGTTATGCTGTCTAGTCCCGCTCAGACAATAACCAGTGTCCAATTTGGGCTCCACCTTATTACCCTCTCATCATCCTCCACACACACGCACACAAAGAGAAATATACTCATTCCAAGACCTACTCTCACACATACATGTCATCATCAAAGCCCAAGGCGGGAGGACGCAGTGGGGACGGGCAGGGGTAGAGACAGGGTAGCTGGTGGGGTGGACCAGGCTAGTTCTACCTGACTGCAGGGGAGTATGGAGGAGCTGTGCCTGAGACGCGCCAGGCTCAGCCTGAGTCCACTTCCTGTGGAACAGGGATGATGTGGAAATTCGGGTTCACTCACGTCAAGGTTGTATGGGTGACCCAAGGCAAACCAGGCTGAGAGCTGTCAGCCAGAAGCTGAGCCATCCCAATACCAAGGTGAGTTCAGCAGGGAGGAGATGAGCTGGCCCTGCCAGTCGTTTGCAAACCTCCACATGATGGAGAAAAGGCTCTGGGGACTCGTATCATCAAGGGCACTAATAGTGCCTGCTTCCATTTTTCGTTTTCAGAAATATCATTGAACACGTACCCATGCTCGAGATTCACGTAGCTGGTTCACCCTTCAGCAAAATATGGCTAGCTGCTAAGGTGGTTTAGACATCATAGTTTCGTTTTAGTCTTACCCGTACATTGTTTCATATATACCCCCAAATAATTGCTCTACACTGGAAGCACCAGGAATGAAGTGGAAGTAGAGCACAGAATAGGAGGCAATTCTACAAAACCATCGGAGATCGCTCTTCACCTGACATATAAATTGCACTTACTGATGATCAGTTTACTTACCATCACTTGCATTTACTTAGTCTTATAGTGTCAAGATGTTACTAGAACTTGAAAGACCAAGAGGCCATAGATGGGCTGGCCCAGTGGCTCAGTTGGTTAAGAGCTCACTCAAGAGTCCAAGCTCTGAGCAACAAGGGTTGCTGGTTCGATTCCCGGCCTGAGCTGAGCTGCTGCTGAGCTGCCAACAGGTGGTAGGATGGCTCAGCTAAAAAATAAATAAGTAAATATAATAAGAGGCCATAGAGTAATGATTATATCTACAATTATTAATTTTTTCACTTACTGGAAATAAGGATTATCTACACAAAAGGTGTTAACATTTTAAAAAGTTGCTTGCAGACAGCAGCCTGAAACCTTCTCATCTAATCTAGAAACATAGTTCCAATTGCAAAAATAAAATTGATGACACAAAAAAAGACCAAACCAGTAATTTTTTTAGGGCACAGAATACAGGCATTCACCCTATCAGAGCATGTGTTTGGGTTGTACTCGCCTGTCTACACTTGAGTGTCTATTTCTAAGCCCCTAAAATTCAGCAATGTTCCAACATAAATAAAAATGACATGCACAGGATGTAGCTGTTAGGTAGCTCCTTACAGCGTTTAAGTCCTGCCCTGGCCCTTTACAATATGAACCTGCCAGGTCATTTCCACTTTGCGGGGGCTTTTGCATTCTCAACTGAAAAGAGAGGCAGCTGGACCAGGGGACGCGTCTGTATCCTGGTTGTGCATTGGATGGGCCACAGCGCTCACTCAATGTGCAGATTCCCAGGCCCCAGCCCCAGAGCTATGCTTCAGCAGGTCTGGAATAGGATCTATGTGTACTTTTCACAAGTCCCTTCAAAGCCCAAGGTGATTCTCACAAGCCAGTTCACAGACTGACTCGGGCATCATGGACAAAACTGATCTATTGTTCCTTCCAGCTCTCCAGGCTCAGCACCCAAAGCCTTCGTGGCAGCTGACCACAGAGACTGAAAGCAGAAGTGGAAATGCCAAAGAAGCCCCGCGGCTTTTGGGGAGTTTTTGCTAATCAAATGCAGGCTGTTTACCTTGAGCTCCACTTAAGCATTACTGTATTTGTCCTAAGGGATGTGGGGTTAAAAAAAGTATCAGAAAGTTTCCTGACCTAAAAGGACCCAATGTTTAGCAGGAACCAAGTTTTCGCATTTAAAGTGAAATAATGTTGCATGGCTAATGGCCAGAATAAAGTGTAACACGGTAGTTCAAGGCAGGAAAAAAATGCTAGGGCTGGCTAAAGTGATGTGGTAAAATGTCTTGGGGGATTCAGGACCTCAACGGGCCCTGGACAAAGGGGGCTGTATGTGAACAGAAAGCACAGCAGGAACAAGCCCAGTGCTTTAGGCTGAGGAAGGTGTGCTGGGATGTCATGGGGGCATGTGGGTCCTTCTTAAGAGCACAGAACAGGCTCACGGATTTGATCCCGCTCTTCTAGATAGCGAAATGTCCCTAAGGACCTTGAGAAAGGGAGTTATATGACGCTGTTGGTAGAAACGCATGAAGCCAAGAGGTTGGGTCAAATCTGAGCAAAGCATGGTTTTCAGTTTTAGAAAACTGAGGATGAAGTGAGAGTTGGGGTATCCCAGAGAAGGTATCTAGCAAGCCGTTAAGAGATGCTGGACTAGTACCAGATAAAAGGCCAGGGCTGAGAGGAAAAGGTGATGTCCTAAGACTGTTAGTTTTGGTGACTATCACACCCAGCCACGTGTACCTCCCTTGAGCTTCTCCACTAGACCTGTAACTTCCTTTATGGCAGGTGCTTTGTTGTAATTAGTTTTGTATCCCTGCAAAAGTGACTTACGTATGGAAATTGCTCCAAGTTTGTTGGTGGGATGAATTGTAAGCAGGGGTGAGGACAGAGAACAGCCCAGATGGGACTTTAAGTAATGCCCATAATGAGGGGGAACAGGAGGAGGAGCCAGCACTTCAGAAGAAATCAGAAAGGCGGTGACAACCAACGATGCTGAAGAAGTGGTCTGCACACTATGCTGGCCTGTGGCTAAGGGAGCACTGCATTGTAACAATATGCAAATCCAATCACAATCTTGGGATTGTACTAAGAAGGCTGTTTTTCAGGTCATTGTTCTAGTCTTTCTCAAGAGTATTGGCCCATGATGGACTGGAAATAAAAAGTAGAAGACAACTGGTCCTTGACCATGAACAGTTTGAGAAACATTTGTATAAGAGAACACTCAAGATTGGGGAAAATAGGGGGCAGCCGGTTGGCTCAGTTGGTTAGAGCGCAGTGCTCATAACACCAAGGTTGCCGGTTCAATCCCCACATGGGCCACTGAGCTGCGCCCTCCACAACTAGATTGAAACAACTACTTGACTTAGAGCTGATGGGTCCTGAAAAATGTTCCCAATTAAAAAAAAAAAATGGGGGAAATAGTGATCAGTTGTGCCAATTGCTATAAGCCAAGGAAATGAAAGTTTCCTGCAATACCTGATTTTGGCAGGAGCGCCACTGGTGGCCCTTGGCAACGTACTTTTGGTAGAACCATGAGGATGAATGAAGCCCACTGCACCAGGCAGTCTACTAGAGTCTGGCCTCTAATCAGAGGGACGCAGGTTTGAAGTCAGCTCCAGTTTATTAGCTGTGAAAACTCCAGGCAAATGACTTCAGTCTCCATCATAAACCAGATACGACTTACCTCAGCTTGCTATAAGGACACAATGAGAACTACAAAACGATGATTACAGAGCTTGGTACATTGTATGTACTCAATAAATGGTAGTTATTTTTAAATCACGATCGAGACCCCTCCACCCTGTAACTGCAGATTCAGTGTGTGGGTTCCAACTTCTCCAAGGCAGGAGGGATGAAGGAGGCAGGCAGCAGGAGGGCTGAGTGGGTCACATGACAGCAACTTAAGGGCAAAGAATTCTGGGAAATGGAGGGGCTCACATGGACTGTTTTGATGACAGTTTCTGCCACATTCGTGCTCACAGCATCTCCAGTGCTGGCACAGTGCCTGGCAGACTCAAATATCTGTAATGAAACAAATGGTTGTCTTCATCTTATTAAAAACGTTGTCCGTGAAGTTTCAACACAGAAGGCAAAGGCAAGGGAAGAACGTGAGTTAGGGCACCTGTATATACGTTCAGTAAAAACAAGCCCTTATTAAGAGGGCAAATTCATCATCGGAAATGAGTCTTACTTTAAACAAACCTTTTCCTTAGAAATTCAGTCTTACGTTTTAGATTATGTTCACTGCTGACAGGAGTCCGTACAGTCTTGTGGGAGCCGACTTCTAAGTGTTTATTGAGGGAAGTAAGCTTTTGATTTCAAGGAAACGAAGTGCATCACTGGAACCTAAAAGTGCTTCATTTATTTGGGTACCACGTGGTGCGTCTCTTCTGTGCACTGATAAGGGAGCTGCAATAAAGACCTGGTGAATTCTGCTGAAGTAAGACCTTGGGTATTTTCTATCATCAGCAAAGGATCTTTTCCTGTCATTGAGTACAAAGAAATAAGCACTTTTGTTAAAATGATTTGCTACAAAGCACTTTTCTTTTATCTAAAATGTAAGCCTGTTTACATGTTTGTGAAATAAGTCTTAGAGGCTGTGGAAAGCAATAACACATAACCATTGTAGGGGACAGTGATACTGTGCTAATCACTTCAGATATAACTTACAAAGGATTTCCTGTTTTTTAAAGTTCTTTAAGGGATAAATCCATTTGCTGCTCAAGCCTATGAAACCCAGGTTTAAAAAAAAAAACCTCAGAAACTGCTGCTAGTGTTTGAGAGCTGATTAAAAACTTATCATCCAGCTTTCCTATTTACAACTGTTTAACTAAAGACTTGCTCACATATTTAAAAACTATAGCAAAGTCTCACTCTTATAGAAAATACATATTTCCCTTAGTAATATCAAAGGGTAGGCCAAAAGCCAGTAGTTTGTAATGTTTTTCCTACTACTGTATACCATAGTGATTTAAAACCATAATTTGTTCAATACAATTTATTACCTTGACGAGAGGAGCCTGAAAATTATAAAAATTCACTATTTTAGATACATATTGGTATTTAGTTTGTTATGCTGTGACAACAGAAAGATCCAGTCTCAGCGGCTTTTCACCCGACGGTTTAGTTCATGTCCCTCAGTGGTCAGTGGAGTGTCCTGCACCCCACCTGGCCTCACCCTGTGAGCCCAGGCTGGTGGAACAGCCACCTTCTCAGAAATGGTCAGTTGCCATGGAAAAGGGGAAAATGAGGTTAAGTCCCTGACTGCTTCTTAAAACTTTCGTCTGGAATTGCTACATGTCACTTGTGCTCACTTTCATCAGCTTAAGAAAGTTCGAGGGGCTTGTAACGATGACTACGAATACCTTTACCAATATCATACCTCCTCCCTTCCCCAAATCTTTGACAGGATTTGGCTAACGCGTGGGCTTCCACTGCCTTTCCACTGCAAGCAGAGCTGCTCCCAACACAAACCTACCTAAACCCCAGAAGCTCTTATCACCACCTGGTCCCGCCTGGACCATTCTATTCTCCCTGCTGGTGAGTCAGCTATGCCAACAGGCCAGCTACCCATGAGCCTCTTCCTACTTTCCAGACACCAAAAAAGGGAGGCTTTTAAGTCTCTCCCCAACTCGGGTCCCCAGCAAGGCCTCACCCGTGGCAGCTGAAAGTGGACTTCTGAAGTTTCCGGAAGGGAGCAGCTGGTACATGAGCTTACAGAATGACTACTCAGTGGACCTACGGCTGTTAACCATGACTACAGTTAAGTCACAATACACACAACTCCTAGTTGTGCAAACATTTTCAACAGCATAAATTCATAAACAGATATTAAAACTAAAATGCAGTAAGCACTGCAAAAGGTCACCCAAATTCTCCCATAGGAGCAGCCACATGGTTATTTCATTAGTAAAATTCACAGAATCAGGAAGAAAAATACTTTTCAAACTACTGTATGTTGTAACCTACCTGTTACCTGCGGGCATGGAGGAGGTTCAAGTACCAGTGTGTGGCAGCAGCACACTACCAGTGCCTTTGGCTGAGAAATGTGGCCTAAGGGTCAGTCTTGCAAATTCTAATGCAGAAGTTTTGATGATCCCAGCTGGTAAGGTTTCCCTCTTTATCTCTCACACATTTCTCAGCAGGCTAGCTGTCTTAGGAAAGGTGTCACTTTTCTCAATGAAGCTATAGCCACAGAAATTTGACTAATTGATGCACTGATCAAAGAGTCAATGAAAGAAATAAACGTTAAGCATATTTCAAACAACATATTACACAAAAGAGGAAGACAACTCATGGGGTTGTTTTTATTGTTTTATTTGGGAAAAGTGCTTCTTACAAAAGGGCAGCTGCAAAATACAGAGACCTCTGTAACCATGACTTGCTTTCTCTTAAAATGAAAGACTGGGTGGGATCCAAGGAATCAAAGCAGTAGATGGACAACTCAGGAGCATCTCCAAGTTTTTTTCAGGAGATAGAGCAACAAAATGCAAAGCTAAAACTTTCCGATCAGGAAATCCTTCTAACAACTTGTCTCGTGGACTACCACCCCTCCCCCCCTTTAGTAAGAAAGCGTGACTTATTACTGCAAACCAAAGACCCCACTACAAGAAACACCTTAGAACATAGTTTTGAATTACACCTGTCTACCTGCAAAGCTCAGGGATGGAATGAGGCAAACACCCACAAAAACGAACACAAAACCCCAACAGCAAAACCCCTCAGAGGAGGGTGAAGGCTTGTCAGAAAGTGCCTGGATAGGAGGGCTAGGAGATCATTAAACATTAAATACAACTGTGTATCCAAGACCCAGTTTGTGTTAATATATGGGATAACCAGTTTTCAGCTCTATGGCTAAACCCATTTCTCTATTTATATAGACAGCGCTAGCACTGCTCTAGTAACAGCTACCAACATACTGCTTTGTCCTGGAAGATCTATTTGCCACACTAGGCTGAAACGACTAAACCACTGTCTTCCCACTAAGGCTACGAACGCAGCACCTATGCAGAAATGAGCTTATCACACACTCAACACTCACACAAGCCACGTCTATCAGCCCTGCGGGTCAACGTCCAGCTCCTGCATGTCTTTTATGCCACTCTATCTTTTATGTGTGTTCTTTCACAATATTCCTATCACACTAAATACAGTAAAAATCTCAGCACATTCGCATCTGGTTACCCAGTAGCATTACTCCTGTGCAATTAAACAAGAGACCAAAACCACAGAACAAGAGCACGGGGTGGGGGTTACAGGGTGGGGAACAGATAAAAACACAGATGTGCAGATTTCAGCAGAAACCTCAAGTTTCAGTTGCAGGAGGGCTACTTGCCCCAGTTCAGATCCTTCACCCATCACACCTCTCCTTGGACCTCAAAGCAGGGCCAGCGCTGTTACTTGTGAGTCTGGGTCCGCAAAACGAGTGTGGCAAGTCCATAAACCCTACCCTAGAACTGTGTGAATCGCGTTGAAAAACAGATGATGACGCAACAAACCTACACTAACTGTCTGACAGTTAAGCTCATGTTACAAAAAAAAACAAAACTAACTTTAAGATTTATTTTTGTAACTTTTTTAAACAGAGAAAACAACTCACTCTGTGGGGATAGGTGAGGGATTATTGAGAAGACAGGCCCTGGGTAAAAGTTATTCCGACAGCACCTGGAGTTGACAGGCCTGCCTAGGAGAGAAACACGGGCACTGTCACCCCACCACAGGGCACAGCTCTTGTCTGAGGCTCAGCAGACCAGTTCCCACGCCACGCCAAGCTGCTATAGATCCAAGTCATAAAAATCTTCCAGCTCATCATGAAACAAGTCCCACTCGTCTTCAGAGTCTGTCAGGTCGTCGTCCCCACCTGCAGCCAAAAGCATAAGCAACATCTCGCCCAGCTCAAAGGTGACCACCTCTTCTTCGTCGTTGGCAAAGGGGTTGCTGTTCTCTCTTTCCTCAATGAGCTCCCAGAAGTGGTTCCTTCGTTGGGCCTGTAAAAAACAAGGCCATGATAGGGGTGGCACTGTCGAGTGGCATCTTCTAGTCTCTTGTTTCTAAGGCAAAACGTCCAGCACATCAGAGGGCATGACGAACCAGACTTCTCATTTAGGGGTTCCACTTTACCAATCAATTCCTCCCCTCCGGTTACGTGATGCAAACCGTTTAGCCTAGAGCCTTTAAGCATTCTATTTTTTTTCCTTTCCTACCCCTCCCAGTTCTCTGAGGTTGCTTTCCTCCTTTAATAGGCTAGTCTCGCTCCCATCATTTCCTTCCCCTACCCCAATGTGTGCAGGGCTCAACTGCGAGCGTGTCACTTCCCCCTTTTAAAAAAAGTGAGAGTTACCCGGTATCTGCTTGATGTTCCCACTTTCTGTCTCTGTGGCTCCTCTCTACGGCCATCGGGGTAGGCATGCTTGTAAAAACAGTTCCCTCCAAATGGGCAGCTCCCACGTCCTTCATCAAAATACCTGCACGCCTTGTCGCTGGAAAGGAAAACAGCGCAGCCCTTATTCACAGTGGATTTCAGGTCTGTATTCGACTATCATCCAGGGTTTCTTTAAACAGGTAGGGAGAGAACCAGTGTGTCAGCTTACAGCCCTCCCCGAGGTGTGTTCTTAAACACGTGTGCGCTACCGCATGAAACACTAATGAGAAACAGGCACTCGGTTCGATTCTACGCTGTTTAGCAGCTCTAGTACCGCAGGTCCAGCAGAGCAAACCTAGAAGCCCACACACAAGCATACAGGACAACTGTAACATGGACTCAGCATAAGGTAGAGGCCCAGTCACGGGCTTCAACTCTCAGCAGTATAGGCTCCATGATAACACAGTCCCCAGGCACAGGGCCCAAGGACGGTGTTACGCAGCAGGACACAGAACGGGCACGCATTACCAGGGGTGACAAAATACACTGTACTGGGAAGTTAAGAAAGGGTAGGAAGGAGGTAGGAGTACACAGTGCAGCACTGTCCTTTTCAACGTGAACCCACGCTGCGCTGGGACCTCAGCGTGAGGGAAGGCTGCAGCGCTCATACCTCATGGCCTCCTTGTATTTCTGAATGAGTTTCTGCTTCTCTTCTTTCTCTTCCACCCAGTACTCACTTGGAATGACAAAGTTAGATGTGATCCGGCATTCGGGGCAGGACCTGGGAAACAATGAACAGGCTGCAATGCAAATTCCCCTTCCCCGGCCCACGCGGCTTCAAGAACACACCCTGGTGTGTCAGCTCCAGGCTTACAGACTTAACTGAAAGGCAAGTGGGGGGGGGCATGTCCTGAAAGGGCGCCACACACTGTCACACAGCTGGCCGTCTCTCGGGAGGCAAGACAAGCTCCTTTATAAATTCAACTCAATGGCTAGCCAAGTTCATTAAAAAAATAAATAACTTAGGTAAAAAAACAAAAACAAAAACAAAAAACAAAAGAAGACATTTCACACAGACTCCTTTTTCTTTCGTTGAAATAAATTTATTTCTTGTAACTTTGCTCTGTTTAGGTTATGCCGTTTTTGTTCAGTTATGAGAACAATCTTTTAAACGATGGTGGATTATTGGCTAGCTTAATGGATGGAATAGGAAAGTGGAAAATGTAAAACTTCAGGAAACATACATTCAGAGCTAGATAAGTTTGTTCACTGAGCCTAAACTGGCTAATCCATTAAACACAATCTCCTCAGAAAAAGCACGAAGATTCTACTGATACATAGGGTTTCCTCATTCAAATGAAAGATATACCAACTAACCTAGAAGCTAGCTGAAATACAAAGAAATCCCAATTAGAAGAATACCCCAGTTTCAAGATAAAATGCATGCATTTAAATGCGGTCCGTCTGGTTGAAAGTTGGCACAAGATACTAAATTCTTCCCCAAAATAGAAAGCACAAACGAAGGTTGGGGAGGAGCCTCACTTTATGATCTTGCTCTCAAATTGCTTAGCACTCCTCCACTTGCGAATACACTTGAGACAGTAGGTGTGGCTGCAGTTGGACAGGATCCCAAAGCGGCGCTCGCTAGGGTTGGCTTTCTCGTAGACCACCTCCATGCAGATGCCACACACCATGTCCTTGCTGCGCTGGACAGCAAACGACAGCTCCATGTCCTTCTCGTGGGCCTCAATGCAAGACTGCGAAAGGTAGAGATAAGAAAGGCAATCAAGTCACTGGACAAGACAAGGCTTCCACCTGACAGTTAATGACTCATGTTCAGAGAGCCAAACGGTAGGCTAAAAAAGGTGATACTCCCAACTCATTATAAGCAGCTGTCCCCAAGTGAATACAGGTGTGCCGACATGTTGGGACTTTACATAAAGTCACACTATGAGGACTCAACTTCAGGAACTGAAAAATTACCCCATTTTCTCTACAGAAGGTTTCTGTATCCCGCAGACCACCCCCCCCCCCGCTGTTATTCTCACTGAGGACAATTTTTCACACTAAGTTTGTTGATTTTCTGGTTTCTAGATGGAAAATGCAATGAGGATTAAGCCCCTAATTTACAACCTGTCAGAAAATAACAGTGAAGGATACCAACGTTTATTAGGTGACAATTATGTGTCAGGCACATAATTTTCACATTAAAAAAAACAGCTTCATTGAAGAGATAATTTACATACCATATAATGCATTCAATTAAAGTGTAAAATTAAATGGTTTTTGGTGTGCGCACAGAAATTGTGCAACCGTCACCCCAACATGAAATCCCATACCATAGTAGTCACTTATTTCCCCCTGAACACCCCCCCCCAATCCTAAGCAACTACTAATCTGTAGATTTGCTTATTCAGGACATTTCATATAAATATGTAACCTTTTGTGACTGGCTTTGTTCACTCAGCACATTTTCAAGGTTATCTATGTAGTAGAATGTACTGGTATTTTTTTTATTGCTGAGTAATATTTCATTGCGTAGATAGACCACAATTTATTTATCCATTCAACAGGTGATGGGCATTTTGGTGGTTTCCACTTTGGGGCTATTATAAATAATGTTGCTATAAACGCTCATGTACAAATTTTTGTGGACATCACATACTTTTTATTTTAATTCAGGTATAAGTGACAGCATTATACTACACATTTTATAATCTATAAGAAACATGCTAATTTATAGGAAATGCAAAAAAGCAATAGAAAAGTCACTCATAATCCCACATCACATTGTAGTATATTTTATCTTTATCCTAAACCGTCTTTTAAACAATCTTCAGAGGTAGGCACTACTCCAATACGCTGTGAAGACAGGATTCAAATTATGTCTATCTCATACCATGAGTCAACCCCCAACAACACAATTAACTTTTTACTGGAGATAATTAGCTCCAATAAATAAAAGGTTAATACAATGTCTTCTCAACAAAAAACTTCATGGTACAAAACCATAACCTGAAACCGTCACCTGTTGCTGTTGGGAATGTCAAATGGTGCAGCCATGATGGAAAGAGCAACTTGCCAGTTACCATATGACCCAGCAACTCTACTCCAGGATCAAGTAAAACACATGTCCACAAAAATTTACACATGAACGTTCATGGCATTATTCAGAGCCAAAAGGTAAAACAATCCAAATGTCCAAATAACGAATAAAAAAACAAACTGTGGTCTAGTCATACAGTGGATTACTCAGCCATAAAAAGAATGAAGGACTGATTCACACTACAACACAAATGAATCTGAGAATATTATGCTAATGTTTTAGCCAGTCTACAAAAGGCCACATAGATGATTCCATTCACATGAAATGTCCAGAATAGGCAAATCGTGAAGACAGAAAGTAGATTAGTTGTTGCCAGGGGCTGGCGAAGGGAACATGATGGAGCAAATGGATCAAGTTTCTTGCCAGGATGATGAAAATGTCCTAAAATTAGGTAGTACAGTGGTAATGATTGCACAACCCTGTAAATACATTACAAACCAATAAAATGTGCATCTTAGGAAAGCTGTTACTTAAAAAAATAAAATAAAAAAATAAGAAGTCTGAGGTTCTGAAAGCATGATTTCTTGATAAGCCCAGGTAAGCAAACATCCTAACTACTTACTGATAACCACTCAGTTCACCAAAGGGCTCTCTGAAATGAACTGGCCGCATCGGGAAAGGGCAAATCTAGTCCTCACACCCATGAACATGGTATCTGCTAAAGACTTACTTTTATATGCTGTGATCTCTGGGCCGCGTCCACTGGGTGCAGGACCTGCAGCCCACACATGTCACAGGAGTCTCCGTGGAGATACACACAGTTCTCCCCGTATCGGCACTCGCCCACCGCGGCGTATGGGCAAAGCTGCTGCTTCGTTTCCACTGCGCTTTGCTCCTTCTCGAGGTCTTCCTTGGTCACTGAGCCCTGCAGGGGTGCTTCAGTGCAGGAAGGGGCCGCTGAAAATGTTCAGGAGGGTGGTAAAGGTACAAAATGGATAAGGCAGATACACTCTAAGGTAACTGAGACGCTAACTGAAAAGAACTTCAATTAAACTCCAAAACAGTCTATTGAACTAATTTCCTTGCTCTTGAAAGAAATGAGCTTTTCTTAATGCTGGTATTTCCAAGATTAGGCTTGTTAAAAAAAAAAAAAAAAGCCTTTTATGTATTCCTTGTGCAACTGGCTTCAGGTTTTCAAAAACACTAAATTCATTACTATTGGGATTCAGGAAGTTTTGCACTCCACCTGTTAAGTCTCAGGTAATCCAATTTAGAGTATTAAGATTAGGCTAACTGAAGACTGGAGGCAGGAAGGTGGTGAAAGCTCACCTAACGGACGACCTACTGTCTAGCCCTCCAACTTGTTTTTATTCTTCCAAATACTCACTCCGGCCGCAGTAGGGCTGCCCAGGAACAAACTCAATGGCATTCACCCAGTCTTCTGAGCCTGCTCCTACAGTTGCAAAGTTTGAATTTCTTGACTCGGCCTCTCCCGTATTCATTTCCACAGTCGGTCCAACTGCAGAGGAGAGACTTGAGGAAGCAGCCAGGGATGCCTTTGCAGTGAGATCTGTAGCAGTCGTTTCTTCCTGTTTCAATGGCTTGCTGTGCTCATATCTAAAGAAAAATGCAAAAGTCAGCAGGCACTGTCTAACCCAAACCCTCTAGATGGGATACACTGGGGGTGCCAAAGAAAATGTATACAAGTGGACACTTTGGTCAACGTTACTCAAGCAGTAGTTCACCGTAATCAGAAGTGTCTGGACACTGATGGTAACCACTTTGAGCACCTCTTGTAACTGCAGAAGTCAAACATGACTTATAACAAATTCATCTTTTGTTATGAGTATATACTTATAATTTTAATTTTTTCCTTTCTTAAAATGTGTATACATTTTTTTGGCACCCTCTGTATATACCCTGATCCTGTCCTTGGGTTCCTGTCAAACTACTGTGCATATGAATCCACCTGGGTTCCAGGCGGATACCTAATTTCTAAGTCTGGAGCCCCCAATTCTGCATGTCCAACAAGACCCCCTGTGAGGCTCATACTGCTGGTCCAAGGGCCACATTTTGAGTAGCAAGGCCATAGAGCAGGGGTCAGAAAACTTTAAAGGGTCAAAAACATAATAAATAGTTTAGGCTTTGTAGATTATACTGGTCAATGTCACAAGTATTCAACTCTGCAACTGTTGTTCAAAAGCAGCCATACGCATTAGTTAAGTGACTATGTGTGGCTGTGTTCCAATAAAACTTTATTTACAAAAACAGCTTTTGGCCAGGTTTGGCCTACAGGTCAGTTTGCCCACCCCTGCCGTAGACCATCGATTTCCCTTCAAATTCTACTCTAGTCAGGGGTTTCAGCTAGTTAATCTACAGTTCCCATGGCAACTCTGCTAAAGAAGCTGTGTGGCCCAAGATTGATAAATCAAAGCAAGGCTGACACTCAAATTCGACAAGTAGAAATATGTGGAACATTCTACCAGCATATAAAATGCTCCCATTGTTAAAAGGGAGAGACAGTATTTACAACATATATAAAACATATTTTCTTTTCCTATATCCACTCATTCACCTAGTTACTTCCTCTCTCAAATTCTTACCCTACACATTGTCTTTTCTCATTCCTTTTCATCTGTAAAATTATCATTAAACCATGTTGTCTCCAAGTATACAGAAAATCTATTTCCTTCAAGAAGCGACTTTCTGCCTGAGAAAACCCTCACAATTCTTTATTTTATACTGAGAGTCATTCAGACACCATAAATTATGTACATAGTAAATCTAAACTGTGTTATACAATGGCTGGCCGAGTGGCTCAGTTGGTTAAGAGCTCGCTCAAGAGTTTGAGCTCTGAGCAACAGCGGTTCGAGTCCTGGCTTGAGCTGAGCTGCCACTGAGCTGCCAACAGGTGGCAGGATGACTCAGCTAAAAAATAATAAACTGTTATATAGCTTATATTGAGTTGTCGGAAAAGTACTGAAGTATTTTTTTCTGTTTTTCATTGCAAAAATGTGTCATGACTTTCCTAACAACCCAATTGTATGTATCTAGCAGCTCTTGTAATTAATTAATTGGGGAATACTAACCATCTATGTTATGGGTGTCTACATCTAAAAAAGTGAAATCTAGCTAAAGACTATCCTTTAGCTTATGGCAAACAATTGCTGAACTGTTTATCATTATATTATCCCAAGTCTTTATATGCCTACTCTTCAGCATTCAGTAACCTACTTTGCTTTTCAGTACAAGTAATTTGAGTATCCTGCTATCAGCTACAAAAACCCAATGCATTTTATTCCATAGACTGGAATCCATGCAAGCTGAGGAATGAGAAGGAACTATCATGAATACGCTTTCGTTTTATCATCTCACTCCATCATAAAAAACTGATGTGAAGGGGGCCAGCCGAGTGGCGCGATGGGTTAAGAACTGGCTTGGGACGCCAGAGGGCCCCGGTTC
>NW_017731828.1:150735-153298 GCF_001890085.2 Hipposideros armiger
CGGGAGGAGTGCAATGATGGTGCCAACTTGGGCCAGTGAAGCAACGCCCTCCACAACTAGACTGAAGAACAAAACAACAGCAACTTGTCTGTTCCCTTTCCCCCAATTCCCCAGCACTGTTCCCATCCCCCAATTCCCCAATAAAAAATCTTAAAAGAGTGAAAGGTAGGTTTCAGTCCCCAGGTATATCTTGAACAAGAAAACAAGCAGTCACAAAACCAGCCCCTCCATAAAAGTCCTTCCTTAGCTAGTCTATCAACAAGCTCGTGATCATCACCTGTATCAGCCTGTCCTAAACAAGTGTCACCTAACTTCCCTTTCTGGCAGGCTGTTAGTAGTATATACAATAGTAGGTTTCCCTAACTCCTTTCATTTTATCCTAACAGCTCTAAAACCAACTTGAATCAGGACTATTCCCCAAAGAGGGGGCACTGTATAAATTTAAACAAAAAAAAAAAAATGTAGTTCATTCGGTGACTCATGTGCCTAAGTGTCAGAGCCTCCTCCACACAGGGCACCTACCTCACTGTGTCCCGCAAGGAAGCCCACTCAGTACAGACTTAGGCTGAAGATGAGCTTCTATACTCACTCCCAAGGAATGCCATTAGGGGCTGGCAAAGCTGCGTGAAAAATAAGCTGACTGACACACAGAGCGCCTAGGCCTTGGCTCCAACTGCTTCAATCTGGCCTTAGTTCCCATTCATTCCACCCATATGGTCTAATCAAGTGAGTACCATTTCTGAAACAAGACAATCTGTGAACTAGTCATACTGTCCCTCATTCTGTCACACAGCCTATTCTCCCGTCTCTCTTCTGGGCACCTTAGTCTTGCCTCCATTCTTACCAACATTCAACTCCTCTCTCCCCAGACATAGTTTACAAGGATTCTCAACTGACTGACTGTAAGGGAACCCAGCTCCCTTACAATTAAGCTGCTGCAGAAAACCTACGAAGGCCATCCTACTACAAAGCCTTGCTCACCAACAACTTCCCCCAACCCATTTATACCATGACTGCAAAGACGTATCTTGGGGTTTTTGTTTTTTTGAGGAGTGGCGTTGTGTCCTTCTTCCCCCTTTGAAGCAATATTGCAATGAAAAAATTAGCAGAGAGCAAAATAAATGGCTACTAAACTCAGATGTTAGAGGTTCCATTTCTGAGCTCCTACAGTCACACAACAATGATCTTTTTCTTTTTCTCTACCCTTACTAGATTTCCTATGACAGGGTAGATGACCTAACATGAATATCCCACCCATTAATAATTTTAGCCTTTGCACTCTAAGCATTTGAACCAATAGTTGACACAATTCTTTTCTGATAACAAGACACTAAAATGGCTATGACATTGCCAAAATGTCACCTAGTGTGATCGTTTAGAATAGGTCCCGGGGCCAGCCGAGTGGCTCAGTTGGTTAAGAGCTCGCTCAAGAGTTTGAGCTCTGATCAATAGCGGTTTGATTCCCGGCCTGAGCTGAGTTGCTGCAGAGCTGCCAACAGGTGGCAGGATGGCTCAGCTAAAAAAAAAAAAAGTTCTCAATAGAATAGGTCCCAACTCATTCTTTGATACGCCTCCCTGCAAAAGGTGGGCCCAATCTCTCGTCTTGAAGATGGGCTGGACTGTGTCTTGCTTGTAATAAACAGAATATAGTGAAAGTGACAGTGTGTGACTTCTGAGACTAGGTCATAAAAGGCACTGTGGCTTCTTCCTTGCTGTCTCTCTAGTCGCATGCTCTGGGGAAAGCTAGCTGGCCAGGTGTAGGCACTAAAGTAGCCCTAGGGAGCCATCGTAAAAGTGACCCTCAAGTCCCCATCACGACTTCAGATGATGGCAGCCCTGGTCAAAATCCTGACTGCTATATCTCCTGGGAGTCTGCGCTAGGCCCACCCAGCGAAGCTACCCCCATAGTTCCAGACCCCCAGAAACTATGAGATAATATATGTTTTGTTGTTTTCAAGCTACTAAATTTCAGGATAATTTGTGTAATGTCATTAGATAACTAAGACACCTATATATTTTCTTAACTGGGAAGAGAAAAAAAAGCTCTACTCAATCCTAAGCAGAACCCACTATTGCTGAATTGCAATTTAACAGGATTATGATACCAATTCAATGAATGATGGCGATCACTTAAGTAATCCCTCTTGGTTCCCTAATATTCAGAGATACTAGAGACATTCTCGAAGCCTTCCCCCTAAATTTTAGCTTGTAAGTAGTTTTGGGAACTCAAAGTGTTCAGGAAAATTTAGTTGAATGACAAATCCTAGCTAGTAACCTAAATACACTATTCCAAATGCCTATGATCCCTAATTCACATGAACAGAACTGAAGCCAGTCCTGGTCCGTCAAGTGTGCACCTCACCCTTGGTCTTAAAAAGGAAACGCCACACACAAACACACCTTCACCACACTATCCCTCGCTGGGCAGAGCCCGCTCCTCAGGCACCAGCTAAACTCATTGTTTTTAACATACTACATTTCCTCTAAGTGAGACTTCTGTCAGTGTACTAACATTCCTAAGGAGTCCTTCCCAAAGCATTCTTTTAAATCTGTTACTTAAAAA
>NW_017731828.1:154713-161132 GCF_001890085.2 Hipposideros armiger
TTGTCTGTTCCCCTTCCCCCAATTCCCCAGTGCTGTTCCTATCCCCCAATTCCCCAATAAAAATCTTTAAAAACAAAAAACAAAAAACAAAACCACCTTAATTCTTTAAAAGCAACGTGAAGATCCACAAGCAAAATCTGCTTCAAAAGTAAAGGCAAAAGGAAATCACTTTATGTCCTTCGTTTCGCAGACTGCTGTCCCTCTGCCTTAAAGGATTGCATGTGTACCTCACTAGCAGTTTTCAAAAGGCAAGTATTAGCGTATATGACTCCTTGAGTAGTTCTTAAGTGGACCTGGACCATCAGCATCAGCATCACCGGGGGATTTTCTGGAAATGCAAATTTGGAGGCCTTACCTGACACCAACTAATCTATACTTGGAAGGTGGGTGAGGCGGTTAAGGCAAGCAGCCACCTGCCTGTCTCTAAGTCACTCTGAATTACGGAAGTGTAAAGTGAGAACTGCCACACACACACCCATCTTCCCAGCACTGGCTTCTGTGGGGGTTCTTTTTATTCTTTGGTCCTTGATGGGGTCTTCTCTTGAGGGGGGTTATGGAGATTTATTGTTGGCAAGCTATACCTCCCCCAAATGAGCACCTCCATAATACCTGGGTCAGAGTAAGGAAAAAGTGCCTATTTCCTGGGTGTAGGTGGAATAGCAGTAAGTACATTTTACCTGCCCACTGATTTGAATGATACATAGAAAACAGTCATCTTTACCTACGGAGCCTTGAGGAAGGCTGCCCCAAATTGAAATGTGAAAGGTCCAATTCAGGCATTACCTGTAAGTGAATCTTCTATTCACATAGATAACAGTAGATATTCACAGTGGATAACATAAAAAGAATATAACATCTTGGTGGAAACAGTTATCAAGATCCTAAAGTTGCCCTAGGATTGCGGTCCATAAGAAAATATAAGAACATGGTAAGAAGTCAAATTATAACTATAATTAACTTAATTTCAACTGTTATTAGGTTTAACTTAATTTCTGCAAGCTTTGAAGCTGTTTTGAGTACCACATAAACCGAATTTGAGCTAAACCACTAAACCAATAGATAAAAGAAATTAACACTTAAAACAAAATAAACAAGTCAATAATTACATTGCAATCACCACTAACCTGTAATCATGCTTCAAAGTATCTATAAGTATCTATAGCTGAAACAGGTTATTCATTTGAAACAGTGTCACTGTTTGGTTTGAATAGCAGCTTTCTGTCTCATCCCCAGTGGGAACACTTTCCCTCTCACATTCTAAACTGAGACAAAGTTATCTATACTTTTCATAATTCGTTGGGTCAGTTACAAGTCAGAGATGCCTGTTTTTAATGTTTGATAAATTATCTACCTAGAGATTGCAAGCTGAACAGATAGCTCCTAAATCTCAGGCACAATTCTTGGAATTTTATGTTTGTTCTTAAATCCTATTCTGCCATGTTCTCATTCATTCAGTTGTTGCATTTAGGTTTTATGTCAAATTACGTCTTCCACGAATCACCACTACCTGACAGCTACTGACCTTAATCTTGGGGTTTTTTTACCAGTCACTTCAAAGGAGTTCAACTCCTTAACCTGGGCACTGTATAGTTCAGCACAACACCCTTCCTCAGAACTGCAAACACCCACGCCACTGTTACTTCCTGACATCCATGTTGACTGAAACTGCTCTCTAGAATTCAAATGAGAATGAAAATTAAAGTCAACAAATAGATTGGCTGGCCTAAGACAGTGAAGCATGGCCTACTAGCCCTCTTTGGCCACGAGCATACATCATATAGCAGGTGATGAAGAGTGAAGAGAACAGGACCAAATTGGGGGAGGAGGGGCTGGACAGCTAGGAAGACTCTCTGCAGGGCCTTGTGAGCGATCTTCAATTAAGGATTTCAAACAAGTGTCAGAATCAGACTCCAATTTTAAAACACTATAGTAAGAGACCTAGACATCTTGCCACAAGAAAATATTAACTGGAGTAGTTGAGCCAGAAGACAAAGGAATAACCTTTTCCAGCACTATTTCTGACAAAGTGAATACTATATGTGGGAAGCTACATCACAGATCTGGCTCAACATAAGGACTGAGAACTAGAACTATCCAGCAATGAAAGAAGTTCCTGAGGTCCAGAAAGAGCATCACTGGAGGAATTCAAGTAGACACCAAATCACCTGATACTTCAGAAGTGACAGAAACACTAGAATACACGCCCTAATTAGTTACTGCCAAATAATAAGTATTATTTCACATGGTTGCTGCATATGTATGCTTTTGGTTTGTTTTACTTGCCTTGTCTCTCAGTGATACTAACACTGTTGGTATACCCAGGATTATACAATCCTCACAATGAAATCCCTTCTTGCCAACCCATCTCTGTAAGTCTGAGAGATTATTGACACAATAGTGTAAGACAACAAAAACAAGAAAACGGCAACCCACTCCCAAGAATTTCTCCCCAAAACAAAACCAATCAAAATAATTTTATTTTGTTTTTAAATGCCACCACCAAAAGGCCACCATTCAAATTCACTGGATGCCACTGCCCAGACTGAGTTTGCCTTCAGTGACAGGCTGGGCCATTTCCTTCCCTCTTGAAGATTCTATGACTCCAAGCAGACAAGTCCAGTAATAAAGACAAATACGACTGACTAGAAAACCCTTACTGCTTGCTGTACGTACCTCTTGGAAACCTAAGCACGGTCACCTAGATACATTACAGGAAACACTAACAGCAGCTTGTGAAGGTACAACAGAACCAAACAACACCCTCACAGTACACCCTCCAGACACCATAACAACCTCTCTGGGGATTTACAGAAATTAGATTAACTTGGCATTTAGTCAAGTCATCTGTGGTTACATTTCTTACTTTGATATTTAATTTTTGATAAGGGAATGTCCCATTTCCAAACTAGTTTGTAAATTCCTGATGGTTAAGGATGATGTTTATTCCACTTTTTATCTCCTACAGTACCTATATACATAATATTTACATACTTGTTTAACTATAGAAGACAGCTAAGGTGTCATGATGAATCACAGTCCCAGTAGCAAGTAAAAATGTTTCTAGCCCAGGGGAAGAAAGAAACCTTTGGAATGCCATCCCTTCAAAAAACCCTATGTAGCTGCCAAGTAATGAATTTCACTACAGGTATCACAGCACAAATAGATTTTCTGGAAGAATTTCCTCCCTGTCAAGCTAACTACACTTAAAGAAGACTCATCTACCACTGTAGAAGCACCCTGATAAAGCAGTGTCTTAACTAAGTGGTAAGTAAAAGTTAAAACTTGCAAGTTATAACTTTTCTCTAAGTATTCATTGTTTGAACTCCACACACTCAAGGTAAGTAGAAGGAATAGCATTTCTATTTCATAATATTATTGCTCTAAAAGGCCTGGTGGGGGCAGCATAATACAGCTCCTTGGGAAAGGTATATTTAGGTTTTTCTTAAGCAGCAGAAATAAAACAGGAGAGAATTTCAAGAGAATAGTAACTAACAAGAAAATACAGATGACCCTAAGCAATTAAAAACAAATATCCCTCATCCAAACAACTCCTAACTTCTAAGGATTATACCCTAAATGAAGACACTAGCCTTAGTCAAACTCCTAGATCTGAGGAGGAACTAGGCACACACACTAGAACACATCACTCTTTTAAATTCTCTTCAAAGGGGGTTTGTCTCTCAAACACACTGAAAATATTTATAATACAGTGCATTTGTGCATTCCCTTTAACATCTTGTTCTGTCTCTCACTGTAGGCATGAACACTTAATTACTGAATAACTGGAATGAGGTGGTCCTGGAAAGATATACATGGTCCATTAGGTCCTTTGTCTTTGCTGATTTACAAGTGGTTCTTAAAAAACCAAAAGCAGAGGAATCTTACTAATACATACGAAAGTGGGTAATTTTAAGTATGGATTTGTCAACATCAATTCAAGCACTTGCTGAGTTTACTAACTACTGAGTAAAGCCCTGCAAGTACAATAAGATAGGGCCTCTGCTCTGAGCTCGTCTAGAATAAAGATATCATATTTGACATTCCTGTTCAATGCAGTTTTTTAAATAGGAAATCACTTTACTACCTAGAACTGAAAACAATATCAACATTAAATAAAAACCAAGACACATCAACTAACCTGTACTTTTAAAAACATAATGGTCTCAAGCAAAATCTTTATTAAAAAAAATAGTAAAATAAAATAATTGGGGCTGCCCGAGTGGCACGTTGGTTAAGAGCTGGCTTGGGACGCCAACTCTGAGCAGCAGGGCCCTGGTTTGGACCCCACATGAGGGCCAGTGACGCTGCACCCTCTACAGCTAAGATGGTGAACAACAGCTCAGCCTAAAGCTGGGCTGCCGTGGAGTTGCAGGTGATGGCGTAGGCTGCAGTGGGGCTGGCTGGCAGCTGGCGTAAGCGGCCGTCCAATGGCCAGTGAGCGACTGCCTCACCAGGGAAGAGCGCAATGATCACAATACCAACATAGGCCAGTAAAGCGATGTCCTCCACAACTAGACTGAAGAACAAAAGGACAACAACTTGTCTGTTCCCCTCCCC
Organism: Hipposideros armiger; assembly: GCF_001890085.2. NCBI lineage: Eukaryota > Metazoa > Chordata > Mammalia > Chiroptera > Hipposideridae > Hipposideros > Hipposideros armiger. The sequence continues at coordinate 159,271 of NW_017731828.1, forward strand.
CAATTCTCCAATAAAATCTTTCAAAAAAAACCCAAAACAATCACATCTACACCTGTGTCCTTTACATAGTGCTTTTTCAAAATATTAGATTACTAAGCTATGTAAATTTCTTAAATACATAAATCTATTGGTTCGCGGGCAAAGAATTCCCACTGGTCCAGGAAACATCTAGAATATTTCATTAGGATATTAATCAAAGATCCTAAAGACAGGCAAAGAGGAATGATTAGCATGGTAAGTCGTTTTGAATTCTGAGGATACTGGTGAGGAACTAGAAAAGGGGAAACAGAACAGGTAAAGTACCTAACAGAGGGGAAAGTCAAGTGTGGGAAGTGACAATGAATTCTGTGAAGAGATGTAAAGCTGGGCTCAAGTTACAAACACAACAAGTTAATAATGAGATAAGTATATCAGGTTGGTGATGGGTTTTCAAGGCTAACGCTATATTTAGATTAGAGATGGTGGGACAATGAAGCACTGTAAGGAGTCCTTAAAGAACTCACATATTCAAGGAAGATTATTTTCAGTGTATGAATGTAGATTGGGACTGCAGGGTGAATGGCTGGAAAGTTCAGGAATATCAAGGACAATAGTTCTTTTAAGATTCAACTAGCACATATAAATCAACTCAAGCGTTGTAGAGAAAAAGAGCGACTGACTCGAATAATTGGCTCCATGACTAGGAATTTTAAAATTCTCATTTTGAGGATATTACATTTGATTCCATTCTTAGGATCTACAGATGACTGATAAAGAGAAGCTACCTAGAATAGCATTTAAGCTTTCTCCATCCCGTTAGTGAAAATATACATAATTAAGCTTATCATTCATACCTTGAATGCATCATGAAACTGAGGTTTCAATCTCCCTATTAGTAGTACTAGAACAGTGAGTTCTGTATAATAGGAATATTTTATGTATTTCCATATAAATTATCCCACCCAAGCGAAGACCGGCATTTCGGTTGGGTTTTTGCAACCGAAACAAGAACAGCTTCCAGTCCTACTGGTCACTTTTTAAAAACCCAAGTATGACATCCAATTAAATGCCCTAACCTTATATGTGCAGCTCGATCATTTTTTACATGCGTATACACGGTCGTATAACCGCCATCCACAAATTATTATTATTTTTTATAAAAACGTTTTCATCCGGCATACCAAACCAAAATCCCTCTCCTCCGGGAGCGAGGTGTTTTTTTTTTAACTCCCTTCAGGAGATAACGTGCATTTCAAAACAGAAACATTTCGCCGGGGGGAGGGGAACGCAGCTCGTAAAATCTAAGGCCGAGGATAGGAGCCCGGCCCGGCGCTCGGTTCTAAGACAAAGCTCAGAACCGCCAACCCCGATAAACATACAAAGAAATAACAAAAGCTACTTCTCCGGGTGGGGCGGGGACGGAGAGACGCGAGGAGATGTTACAAACGGATGACACGGCAGCGGGACCCGGCAGCCAGGCCACCGCGCCGGCGTTTCCCTGGCCCAGCAGGATCGCAGGGGAGGCCGGCTCCAAGCGACACCAGCCACCCCTTCCCGAACCTGCGGGGCGGGAGGCAAAGGGTGTGTGTGTGGGGGGGGGATCCTCTACCTCTCCCTCTGCGCGCCGCACGGCCGAGCGCGGGGAGCGCGGCGGTTCCGCAGCGAGGGCGCGCGCGCGCGGGCCTCGGCGGCCGGCGGGGGTTGACGCAGCGCGGGCGGGGCGGCCGCGGAGACCATTCTATGACTCCAAGCAGACAAGTCCAGTAATAAAGACAAATACGACTGACTAGAAAACCCTTACTGCTTGCTGTACGTACCTCTTGGAAACCTAAGCACGGTCACCTAGATACATTACAGGAAACACTAACAGCAGCTTGTGAAGG
>NW_017731828.1:161357-171358 GCF_001890085.2 Hipposideros armiger
CCCCCTCCCCCCGCCCCCGGGGACGGGGAGGTGACTGTGGGGATAGGGGTGGGGGAGGCCGCTGCCACCGCCGCCGCTGCCGCTCCCGCTCCTGATGGTGTGGCTGTTGTTCCGGGAGCTGCAGCCTCCGCCATTACTGTTTATCCCACACAGCAATGGCACCGGAACTTCCGGATCACATAGTTCCGGTCCGGCTGCGGGGTGGAGAAGGCGGCGAGGCGAGGGGGGCGGAGAGGAAGGAGACTGAAGCGCCGGCTTGCTCCCCTCGGCCTCGCGTCGAGTCTCCGAGCGCTCTCGCGGCTCGAGCGGCTGGCCAGAGCCGGAGCGCCCGCGGCCCGCCCCCAACGCCCTCTGATTGGTGGGCCAGGCCGCTCCGCCTGAAGAGGGGCGGGCCGGGCCGGGCTCCGGCAGGTGGGCCCCACCCACTGCTGCCCCCAGGCTCCGCATCCAGGGAACCAAAGTCCAAATTCCAGAGCGCTGACCCACACGGGTACTTCCTCCAAGAAAGAGACTGGGGCAGTCGAGTGGCGGGGCTGGGGGCGGAAATTTGGGATCTGGCTTTGAATTCCACATTTTCCCACTTACTGGCTCTGTCGATTATGGTGTATGAACTCGGGCTAGATACCCATTTTCTGAGCCTTGGTTTCTCCATTTCTCAAAAGGGACTGATAACGCTGTACCTCATAGGGTTGCTGTGGGGATTATGATAGCCGTGGCAATCACTGAGCTTCAGATGCCTGGAGCATAGTTAAGACTAAATTAACGTTCTCCCTGATTCCTCCAGTCAGAGCTGTGATCGCTGAGCCCAGGAGACTAGCAATAGCACGGTGACTTAGCAAAGTATCCAATCGCTTGTCTCCCTTACCTTGTGGCTTTTCCCACTCCTAGCTGCTTGTCTTTCAGTAAGTTAACTTACCCGAGTGCTCCAGCTTTTTTCAACTCCAAAAAATAAGCTTAAGAAGTAAATAATTTAAAAATAATAACACCGAATTGAGTCCATGTAAAACTCTTAGCACAGTGCAGTTAATACTTGATAACGAATAACAAAAGGTGTCTGAAATATCCCAGCGTCTAAGAGTTACTTTTAAAACTATGAAAATTAAAGTGTTTTCAATCCTATTTCTCCATTAACGCCCACTGTCTACTCAGATGCCACATATTAAATCCTGAGCTTCCGTAGACAGTTTTTATGAGCCCTTCAATTTGCTTTTCTATCATCTCTACATTGAGAAAGTGAAAATCCACCCGCCCACACACCCCCACCCCCGCACTCGTAATCAGACCACGATGTACCAAATAGACACAAACAAGGACAGCAGAAAAACCAGCAGAAAACACTGTTTCTCCCAAGGCCACACCACAGCAGAAAGGACTGATGATCCCTTTCTTTTGAGTAATGACAGCTGTTTGACTAATGACTTCCCCAGACCCAGTTCATCTCTCCCTCCTACCTCCCAAAGATTGCTGAGACATCCAGTTCCTAAACTGCCCCAGCACAGGACGGCACACAACCCAGAGCTGGTCTCCTCTCCTGCTTGTTCTCCCCCAGTCACCCAGCATGAGCTTAAACCCTGCAAGAAGCCCACTCCCCTTTCCAAGATACCCATTTTTCTGCTGCAGGGTCCCCCCCTGCTGTGGCAAGTTAATACATTTAAGTTTGTTGGCCTACTGGTGTATTCCTGATAGTCTTTATCTATTAAGTATTTCCAGTCAAGTAGTCAATTGTGGGGAGGTTTTATGTTAAGAAAAAGTGGTCATTTAAAACAATTCTATTTTAGGAAAATCCCCTTGTAAGTTATGGATTGTTTTTGTCTCTTGACTGGTGCCCACAGCTGGAAAGAGCGGTACCCAGCCCAGAGCCCTCAATGTGATCACATGAGATCATAAAAGATCTGAGTCTCAGCGACCCATCTGGAAAGACCCGGGGCCTGAATTTAGGAAATCATCCAGACCTGGTCCTAAAATGGAGGAAGGATGGGGACCCAAGGCTGTCCCCAAGCTGTTCCGTAAATTCTGGCCGGAGAGACCAAAGAGCCTGACAAGTCCCACATTATCAGTTTGTTAAGGAAACTTACAGACACAGATGAGTCTTGTCCTGGACGGAGGCCAGAGGCTGTGGATCTCTTCCATGCCACGTGGAAGGTGCTATAGGATTATATAGCACAGGGCAGGATAGATGGAGGTACTGGGGCGTGACCTGTCCCCAGATAAGGGGACAAATGCTTACCTGCTCGCCTGGGGCAGGGCACTAGTCTGTTCCAGGAACAAGCGTGCCTGGGGCCTGAGGGTGGGGGAAGGCAGTCTGAGGGGATCTGGGGAAGCATTCTATTCTGGCCTGAGTCTACCTGGATCTAGCTTGAGGGTCCAGTCCAGCAGCTGTCACCTCACAGAACAGTCTGTCCTCCACACAAGCCCACACATGTCCAGCCAAGCTGAGTTCTGAATTTTAGATCTTCCCACTCAACTCTGCAGCCATGTCCCTCTGCTCAAAAGTCCTGCAAGAAGGGTTTTAATCAGGGTTTGTCTTCACTAGGCCTCTCCCCGTCTCAGACCCCATCCCTATTCTGCTCCTTTCTGGCTTCTCTACACAAACTCTGGACTCAAGCTGACCCCCACAGACTAGTCACACTCTCTCAGGGTCTTTATATTAGCTGTCCCCTCTGCTAGGAACCTCATCACCTAGGCATTTCTTTGGCTAGCTCCTCCAAGCTTCTGCCAAGTCTCAATAAGCAATTCTCAAATCTCAGTTTCTCCTCACTGCCTTTTAAAATATTGCAACCTGTTTCCTCACACCCCTCTCCCTCCTGCACTCCCAGGCCCCTTAGTCTGCTTTACTTTCTCTTTATTCCATAGTATTTACCTTCTAATTCACTACAGAACTTGCTTGTTTATTGTTTAATGTCGGGCTCTCCTTGCTAGAATAGAAGCTCTCGGAGCGCAGGGATCTTTGTCTGTTTTGTTCAGATTATGGGAATAAAAGAGAAAAGGTTCTATAGAAAGTAACCTCATAGGCCTTATGACCCAGCAGTTCCACTCCTAGGTATTTATCCAAAGAAATCCAAAACACTAATTTGAAAAGATATATGTACCCCTATGTTGACTGCAGCGCTATCCACAATAGCCAAGATATGGAAACAACTGAAATGCCCATCAATAGACGACTGGGTAAAGAAACTGCGGTACATTTATACAATGGAGATTACTCTGCCATATAAAAAAAAATGAAATCTTACCATTTGCAACAACATGGATGGACCTAGAGGACATTATGCTAAGTGAAATAAGTCAGACTGAGAAAGACAAACACCATATGATCTCACTTACATGTGGAATCTAAAGAACAGAATAAATAAACAAACAAAACAGAAATGGACTCAGACACAGAGAACAAACTGATGGTTGCTAGATGGGGAGGAGGTTGGGGAAATGGGTGAGAAAGGTGAAGGGATTAGGAAGTACAAATTGGTAGTCACAAAATAGTCACAGGGATGTGGCATACCATATGGGGAATATAGTCAATAATATAAAAACTATGTAGAGTGTCAGACGGATACTAGGTTTATTGGGGGGATCACTTTATAAATTATATGAATGCCTCACTACTGCGCTGTATGCTGAAAGTAATATAAAATAGTATTGAATGTCAGCTATAATTAAAATGTATATATGTATAGTCATGGGATGTAAAGCACAGCATAGGGAATGTAGTCAATGGCATTGGAATAGCTATGTATGGTGTCACATGGGTAGTAGACTTGTTGGGGTTATCACTTTGTGAGGTGTGTAAATGTCTAATCATTATGTTGTTTTGTATACCTGAAACTAATAATAATATTTTTTTTAAAAAGAGAGTAATCTCACAGGGTGATCTAATCATAAATTCCTCACTGGATAGGTCATGGAGGGTAGTCACACCCCAGGCCTACATCTCCTTTAGTGTAGGGTTTTAAGCCAGCCCTGTCTATTGTTTTTATGTATCTATGTTAAACACACCTTTGAAATGCCAGAATAGCCCTGAAGGCCACTCTCAAGAGGCTAATCCCTTCCTTGCCTTCTCCCACCTCCCTGTAATCTTCCTTGTATTCCCACCTTAATTTCAAATGCGGGCTCCAATAAACTCAAACTCATAAAAACTCTCTACAGGCTTGGACATTTTTTACATTGACAAACTGTATCCCAAATCCGTAGAACAGTGTCTGGCATATAGTAGGCGCTCAATAACATTTGGGCAATGAATGAAAGAATTCTCTGATGTTATAAAATTAAACGACGCCTTGGCTCACCATCCATACCAACAGGAATAATGAAGTTTTTTATTATAGGGAAACAAAATAAACTAAACAAAGGGTCGTCTGTGAGTTAGATTTTCGGGAGAAAAATTCAGCACAAGGGCAATTCCTGCACCTCTTCATTCACAGAATGTTAGTGTCTGCTGTACCAAAGCTACCCAAACAGCCAGGCTCTTGATTGTACATGGAGTAATGGCTGCCTGTGTGGCATGATGTGAGGGCCTGAGAACCTCAGATTACGAATTCTTCCTCAGGTACTCACATGCTGGGGAGCGCTCTCATGGGAGCCCTCACTTTAGCCACCTCTGCTGGCCACCTCAGGCCAGCTTAGAAACACTTGGGAAGGAGAAAAAGAAGAACTGGCCAGAAAGGGAATTGTGGCTATCTCAACTTCACAATTTTGCATAAAACTACAGTCATTTCCTGAGTAGAGTGATCTATGTATTAAAGCAAAATGTTGCCTGGCCTGACAAGGAGGTTGCAGTGAGCTAGCTGGTCAGAACAGAAAGCTTGCAGTCAGGCTTACAGTCAGGCCTGAACAGAAAATTCAGTTTATATAGGATTCCTGAGAGAGCTTTAGGGCCTGAACACAGCTGTATGATATCGGGCAAGTTACTGCCTCAGTTTTCTCACTGGTAAATGAAACTAATAGTACACCTCCTTATAAGTATTGAAACAGGGCCCGGTTGGCACCCCCACAGTAGAGGCCTCTCCATGTCCTTGGCCTCACCTTTGCTTGACCTACCTGTAGCTTAACAATACATCATCCCCCTGTGCTTGAGTTCCGATTGTCCCCTGTCCCAACCAGTTCCTGTTTTTAGAAAATTACCCTGACACTTACGATTAATACCCTCAGGCTTATTGATCACAGTCTCAATGGTCTACCACTACTCCCATCATTGTTCCTGGGTTGCTGGCTCCACCAGAGTGATAATCACATGGCCAGACAGAAGGCTCAGACCCCTGAAACCATCGCATAGCCTCTGGAGGCACGCCCAGATTTTCCCTTAAAAACCCCAAGCTGGTCTGAGAATGTTAAAGGCAGTTTTTGGAGGTGTTAACTCGCTGCCTTCTCTGACCACTGGTGCTCTGATAATAAACACTTATTCTATGACCCAATTCCTGTGTCGGTCTATTGGCTGAGCGGCGCAGGCAGCAGGAGCTCCGGACTCTTTGGTCCCTGGTTTCAGTATTAAATGAGTGAATATATGTAATGCTCAAAGACAGTAGTTGCACCCAGCAACTACTAGATAAGTATTTGCGATGGTTTCCACTGATGTTGTTATATGATATTAGAAGTGTTGCTAGATTTAGCAAATACAAAAATACGGGATTCCCAGTTAAATTTCAACTTCAGATAAATAACAAATCAGTTTTTAGCATAAGTATATACCAAACATTTCATGGGATATACTTATACTTACAAATTATTCATTGTATGTCTGAGCTTCAAAAATAACTAGGCATCCTATAGTGTATCGAACAGCCATCCATTAGAACCATACTCTTAGAACCATACTCCACAGTTTTCAAAGGCCTTTCACCACCTTTATCTATTGGGTTGCTGGAAAAGTCATGACACATTTTTGCAATGAAAAACATAGAAAAAACACATCATGACTTTTCCGACAACCTAATAGTTCAAGTCTCATAACAGGTTTTGAAGTGGGACAAGCACTGATTCTTTTGCTCCTTTAAATCTGAGGTCAAGTTGGAGAGATGGTCAGTGATACGGTGCAGTACTGTCAAACGGCCCTTTGGGTGACAAGGCAGAGCTTGGAGCTTGAGGAATTTTAGCTTCTAGTCTAGTTCTCCTTCCCCCACTGGTGTTGGAAGTTAGGCCCTGCCCTAAGGGAGCTTTTAATTTACAAGGGAAGAGGATAGACAGGATGCAATCACAAAAGTCTACTGGGGCTGAAGGCTACAAAATTTAAGAAAATATAAGAGTTCTGGCATCATCCAGAAATATTTTATGCATATGCAAACAGATATATCTGTATTTTTTCTTCCTCTTTTAAATAAAACAAATGGCAAACTATACACCTTGTCCCACCCCCATCTAACAACCAATATATTTTGGCGTTCTTTCCATATCAGAACCTAAAGGAAGCCTTCATTCTTTCTTTATAGTTGCATAGTTCTCCCTGGTGTGGATGTACCATGGTTTATATCACAACTGGTTTGTTTTCAGAGTCTTATCATAATAAATGGTGCTTCAATTAATAACATTGTAGATATGATATTTTGCACACATGAGATTATATCTGTAGGATAAACTCTTGGAACTGGTACTTCTGGGTCAAAGTACACAGGCATTAGTCAACAGCACGGGCTTGTCAATCTCCTGAGCCACCAAACTTTTGGACATTTGCCAATCTGATGGGGAAAATAACATTTCAGTGTCATTTTAATTGCCATTTTTCTCATTCTGCATAAATTTTAAAGATATTTTATTTCTTGAAATGACTATTTTGCGCCTCGTGAACTGTAAATGTGTTTCTCAGTTTGTTGTTGGTGTTTTGTTTGATTCCCCTTGGGATTTTTGCCGTGTGGAAACGGTTTTGTTTTTTTGTTTTTTAAGGTATTCTCTCATTCTATGCTTTCTGGATTTTTGTATCATAGTTACAAATGTCTTTCCCACTCTGAGTTATTATTCACCTGTGTTTTTTTTCCTAGTAATGTTATGGTTTGATTTATTAAAATTCATGGTCCTTTTGTAATTTGTCCTGGTGTTAGGTGTGTTAAACAAAACCACAGGCCTAAATGGCATCGCTTGTGCTGAAAGGCCATGATACCAAACCTAGATTTAATACCTGACCTAATGGCCGTTCCAACCTCTCCCAGAAACATAATCTTAATCAATCAGTGTGGAACTTCCTGATCTACACTGGTGAAGTAATTTGCCTGATAAGACCCTCTGCATTTCCTAAGGGAAGGTGTCCTTGCCTGAAATAATCCACTCTTTTAATTGTTTAGTCCCACCCTAATCCATTTTAACTTCTTAGTTCCACCCTCTTCCTGCCTCTGAAAACCTTCCATTTTGTACTAGCCATTGGGGTGTCCTCCTTGCTAGATGGGAGGTGCCTGATTCATGAATTGCTTAATTCAAGCCAATTAGATCTTCGAATTTACTTAAATTTTTTTTAACAGGTGTGACAACTTTGATTTCCCCAGATGGTTACCCAGTTGTCCCAGCATCATTTATTCAGTAGCTCATCTTTTGTCCACTGACTTGAGGTGCCATCGTGGGGGAAGAGCAAACTTTTCTCTACCCTCAATAATCAAATAGACATGAGACGGATTAGCAAAGGAAAAGAACGAAACTTGATACATACATATGTATAGGAACCCAGCATACATGACGAGCGAGCGAGTCAGAGACCCCACATGTACAGAGGTTCGGAGGCAGAAAGGGAGGCTGAGTTATAGAAGACATTCTGAATGACGCATGAAGTAACGTGCCTGGGGAACTTCAAAGGGTCATAGCAGGATAAGAAGAGCAGAAGTTTGCCCTGCTCTGTAGATAGTAGGCAAAGGGAGGGGCCGAAGTTTCTCTTGACCTTGAAGTTAAAATTGCCCTTTAGTTCAAAGTGATCAGCAGACCACTGAGGCACATCTTGGGGTGGTTAGTTCTGAACTCCCAAACTATCTTTATGGCATATCTTAGATTGCCATATGGCAATTCTTAGAGTCAATTATGTTTGCTGACATTCTGTTTTGTTCTCTTTATTTAAATCCTAGCACTATGCTATTATTGAAGGTATACAGTATCTGTGAGGGCTATTTTACTTTCTTTTTCAGAAATGTTCTTGATTACTTTTACATCTTAACTTTAGAATCCGATTGTCTAATTTTAAAAATCCTGTTATTTCTATTTTTAACATGAAACATTTTGGAAAGAACCCCACCCTAGTCTATACACAATGCTTGGAGGGCCTTCTCAGCATTAGCTAGTGCCTGGCTGAGAGGAGAGGATTAAACTATTTGTCATTTGTCCAGTAAACAAATGAATAGATAAACCAATGGGGTCTTACCCTAGCTCCCAGCTCCCCTCTCACCCTCAAAAGGACAGGAACTAAAGTTTTAGGAAAGCTTGGAGCTAACTCAGCACCTCCCACTTAAATGGCAGGATATAGCTCGGCCTTTTCACTCCCAAAAACCTTTGTGTTGACCAAAGAGCCTTTTCTGCTTTGAGGGCCTCTCTTAAGGAGGGGCAAAAATGCTAATGACATTTCCAGCTACTGGGGACCCTGCAAGATGTAAGCTGAAAGCCACAGATACTCCAAAAGTACAGAAAGGGCCTGGGGCCACCACCTGTGCTAGGAAAAAGATAAACTAGATGTTAGAAAAAGGCTGATAGTCACCACTTAAAATGCCAATAAATCAGTTAGAAAAAATCTTATCTGCTTTAACCTTTACTTTTTTTTTTTTTTTTTGCGTGGCTTAGAAGTTGCAAATGAAACACACTGGGTTATGCACGTGCACTTGGGCAGAAGTGAGAGAGAGAGAGAGAGAGAGCCATTGAAGCAGATGCTACTTCAACTCTCTTCTGTCATAGGGAAACCATGCTTTCCAGGAAGGGGAGCCTGGAGACGGCTGCCTAATCTCCGTAACAATTATCCATTTCAAGAGAGTTCTTGAGGTTCCCACTAAGAAGTAGATGCTGAGTACAGATTAAGAATTCCCCACCTTTATTTGGTTCAAATGCAGTTCTTGTTGTTGTTTGTTTCTTTTTAAGAAAAAGCCTCTCCAGGTACCCTCTAAATGGGCCACAATCTAGGGGATAATGGTATCAGCAAATGCATTCATTTATTCATTCATTTAGACAGGCTCATCAGGGAAGGGCTTCCTAAGATAATATGTGAACAGAGATCTAAAGGATTTGAAAGAGTCAGCCACATGAAAGCCTAAGGGGATAGTGTAAGATGGAGGGAACAGCAAGTATAGCAGCCTCGAGATGGGGAACTGCTGATGCCAGGGTGGCTAGAGTCCAGTGAGGCAGGCTGAGAGTGGTCAGAGACAGAGCAGGCTGGCTGGAGAGCAAGGGAAAGAGAGTGAGAGACAGTGACCCTAGTGACAGATGCCTCCCAACACCTCAGTTCACAGCATGCTTTGGGGATCGTTTGGGTCTGACTTTACCAGCCAGGCAGGAGTTATCAAATCTGGTGAGACTATATTAACGCAGTGGGCATCCTGGATGGCTACAGCGAGGGAGGAGTCAAGGGTGCTGTGAGTGGGGGATAGGGGCAACATAGGCCTCTTTTTCATCCTTGGATAATTACAAGTGCAGAGTGTCTGTTGAGCTTCCTGGCTGCTTCTGCTCCTGGCTTCACACTAATCAGAGAGCTTTTATATAAAGGATGACAGCAGTGTATTATGAATTTGGTAGCTATTAGAGGGGAGGGGGAAAAATAACCCTTTCCTCTAACCTCTTAGGTTGAGTAACTGGGACCTGCAAATTAAATTGGCAAAAGACAGATTAACAGGAGGAAAAGGTTTACTTCATATATAGAGGGTGCTGAAAAAATGTATACAAATTTTAAGAAAGGAAAAAACTGTATTAAAATTGTAATACTAAAAAAAACCAAAACAAACACAAAAATTGTAATACTCAGTATATACCTATAACAAAAGATGAATACAAGTCGTGTGTATACATTTTTTTGGCACCCCCGGTATATATATATATATATATATATATATATATATATA
>NW_017731828.1:171543-192134 GCF_001890085.2 Hipposideros armiger
GGGGGAAGGGGAACAGACAAGTTGCTGTCCTTTTGTTCTTCAGTCTAGCTGTGGAGGACGTGGCTTCACTGGCCCAAGTTGGCACCATCATTTGTGCTCTTCCCGGGTGAGGCAGATCAGTCGCTGGCTTCTGGATGGCCGCTCACAGTGGCTGCTGGCTGATCACGCTGGCTGCTGGCTACACACAGTAGCTCATGGCAACCCACTGCAGCAGGGGCTGCAGCCTACGCTGTTGCCAGCAACTCATGGCAGCTCAGCTCCTGGCTGAGCTGTTGTTCAGCATCTTAGCTGTAGAGGGCAGTGTCACTGGCCCTCATATGTGGGATCCGAACCGGGGCCCTCTGGCATCCCAAGCCAACACGCCACTTGGCCAGCCCCCGCCTGGCTTCTTAATGACAGTGTGAAGCAAAGCAGTTGGATCAGTGCTAGCAGCCACCACCTCTGTACTTGTTGTGTGAAATAAAATAAATCTAATTGGTTTAAGCCACCAGCAGTCAGATTTCCTGTTTCTTGGAGCCAAAAGCATTTCTAAGCATGATATGACTCAAAGCTTTGCACATGTTGTTCCCTCTTTCTGGAATGCTATTCCCTGCTCTCCCCAACCTTCAGATCTCAGCTCAACTGCACTTTCTTGGGGAAGCATTGTCTAGGGTCTTGACCAAGTCCAACCCCCTCTGATCTGCTCTCACACTCCAATTCCCCATCCTTCATAGCACCTGTCATGATGGTAACATTACATGTGCTCATGTGCGATTATTTGAATGTCTTTCTTCCCCCCCATAAGCTCTTGAGAGCAGGGACTATATTTATATTTGTTCACTGTTGTACATACCTCCAGTATCCATCGCTCTCAGTATGTGCAGAATGAATTAATGAGTGAATGAACGAATGGATAGATGGATGGATGTCAAGAAGGCCCAACCCCAAGGCATGCATTCATTCCGCCTAGAACAGTGTCCTGCACATCACTGGAGCTCAATAAAAATGTCTAATGAATGAATGGATGGGGGATATAAGGTGAAAAGAGACAGGAGCTGTGCCCCAGGAGCTTAGAGCCTAAGCGGGGAAGAGACCCCAAAGCTGAGCATTTTGGGGGGAATGTGCAGTGGTGAAGGCGTCTGCAGGTTGCCATGGGACCCCTGAGAAGCAGCCTGTATGCCGGACTGGTTGGGAGTCAAGGTAGCAAAGGAGGTGCCAACATGAGTGAGCTGAGCTAGTGGCTGTACCCTTGCGGCAGATCACAGCAGCACAGGTGCCACGCTGAGGGCCAGGATGCCGGCCAGGATGGGAAGGTGGGAAGCTGGCAGCAGGTTCTTATTCACCTTTGGAGCACCAAGTCCTAGGCAGGAAGGGGCAGGGTGCAGCCCGCGGGAGGAGGGAAGAGTGGAGGCACAGCACAGGGAGGGGTCGGACTTGGGGCTGCAGGTCGTGGGGAGCCCCTGGAGGGATTGGGCAGGGGACCAGCACAGTAGGTCAGATCACATTCGAGCCATGGAAGAAAGGTAGCTCTGAGTCCCAAAGCTGCCAGCTCTGTTCTGCCATTGTTACCTACCCTTCTAGCTGGGGTGTTTCCAGGTCCCAGGCAAGGTTTCTACACAGAAGCCAGTCTGAAAAATAAATCAGCCCTGTTAGCTGAGTCGAGTAAACAGGTCCTGACCGTTCACCAGGGACTCTGGCGCCTGCCCTGCAGTCCCTCTACCCCAAGCCAGACGATGATGCCAGGTGTCTCTGAAATCCACGGGACCACCCTGACCTCCATGTTCTATGTTTTGTTGTTGTTGTTACCCCAGATACCTTTTCTACAGCTTACATCCAGGCTTTTTCAGCCCCCAGAAGCACACCACCTCTACCCACTGTTCTCAGAGCCCATTCTCTGACCACAGCCCACATCTCTTCTTTGGAGCTCTCAATCTAATAGGGGTTTGGGGCACAATTGTCTTGTGAGCCCAGGACTCCCCAAGCAAATGCCATTTGTCAAAAAAAAAAAATCTTTCTTGGTCACCAGAGCCTTCCCTAAATCAATGAAAGGCAGTGGGCTGTAAACAGAAAGCTGGTAGGTTCCAATCGATTATAATCCCGCAGTGGGGAGTGTGGTCTCAACACTGCATTTAAGATGTAAAAATGTGTGGGTGGCCCAAATGTCCATCCATCAGCTGATGAATGGATAAACCAAACACAGTGTGTACATACAATGGAATATTCAGCCTTAAAACAGAAGGAAATTCTGACACATGCTCTGACATGGATAAACCTTGAGGACACGGTGCTAAGTGACATAAGACAGTCATACAAGTGAGTGAAGGGTCGCTTGGGATGATGCGTGATACACTCATATGAGGCACCTAGAGCAGTGAAATCCACAGAGACAGAAAGTAGAATGGAGGTTGTGAATGTACTTAACACCACTAACTGCACACTTAGAAACGGCTAAGATGGTAAGTTTTATGTTATGTGTATTTTATCACAATCAAACATTTAAAAAATGTGGGTTTGGGAGCATTTGGAATCAATAAGGCACACACGGTGGAGTATCTAGCCTGTGTGAAGCCTCGCCGAGCCCATCAGGAAGGCAGATGTCACTGGGAGAGAAGACCCGTCACCAGGGAGTGCAGATGGCTACCAAATAAGGAGGTGTCTGAGCTATAAATAGCTGTGAAGACGGGCTGAGACATGCCCGACTTTAAGATCAGCTCAGCTGTGAGCTGCCTGGGAGCACAGGCACCTGCTCACTCTTTGTCTCCGTCCTCCTCAGGACCACCTGTCCTACCACAGCTCCAGCCCCTCCTTCCCTCTCACACCTGCCCGATGGCACCATCAGCCGAAGGCCCTGGGATCTGGCCCCCACCAGTCTTTTCAGCCACACTTCCTGGGTGTGGTCGCAGGTGCCCCTGGAGTCAGTTGAGCTGGGGGGTCAGAGGGGACCTCCCTTGCTATCTTGCAGATGGGGTGATGGAAGGGCGGGAGGTGAGGAGAGGTGTCCTAAGTTCCACGGTAACCTGGAGGCAGAGCTGGGAGACGATGCTGGGAGCCTCACTCTGCCACACCTCACTGCCCCCTTGGTGCCAGGGCCTCCATGGGGGGCAGGTAAGAATCTGGAGTGGGGGCTGAAATAAACCTCTTCCACTAGGTGAGGTCAAGACGTTAGCAGTGTGCCAGTGAGATGCCAATCTGCTGGGCTTGGCACATAACATGCAGGAGGAATATCTTTTTCTTTTCTGTTTTTGGTGTGTGTGTGTGTGTGTGTGTGTGTGTGTGTGTGTGTGTGTGTGTGTGTGTATAAACATAGAAACAGAAGCGTGTGTAAAACCAATGTGCACAGTCTAAACTGAAGGGGGTCAGGATACAGCACTCCCAAAATATGCCACTTGGGCATAAAGGTTATTTCGAGCTGGAGGCAATTGAGAATTAGCAGATGCAGGAATTGTTCTCCGGCTCTCCTCCACGTACCCTCCTAGATGCAGGGTTCCCCTGTGAAAGCATCCGCTTCTCCTGTATCACAAAGAGGAAGCAACTGTCAGTGGAGCTGGAGTGTCAGCGTAGAGATGAGTCTGCTCACATAGGCTTATCTTTCATGAGTTTCCCTCTTATATTTCCTTGTCACTTCCCCACAGCTTTCTTGTTCCTTGATGCCCAAACCCCCTTTCCTTTGTTAAAACTGTATATAAGCCCCTGTGTTTCTTTTTATAAAATCACATTTTAAAAATTGAGATATTAAGAACAAAAAGACAGCAACTTGTCTGTTCCCTTTCCCCGATTCCCCAACGCTGTTCCCCTCCTCCAATTCCCCAATAAAATCTTTAAAAAAAAAAACTGAGATATTACTTCATCCCTAGCTTAGGATGTCTTATATACCAATGTTCCCTTTCTATCTCTGAACCTCTCGTCTATGTGGGGTCTCTGACTCTCTCATGTATGTGAGGTTCTCATACATATGTATGTGTTAAACTTGGTTATTTTCTCTTAGTAAAAAAAAAAAAGAGATATTATTTACATACAATAACATACACATACCTTAAGTGTTGTTCAGTGAAGTTTGAACAACCATGTACACCCATTTGATGCCACCAAACCAAGAGAGGGGAGACCCCCATCACCCCTTCCTGCTCCCTTCTAGTCAATTCTCTCATTCCAACACTATAACCACTCTCTGAATCCTATTACCACAGATTAGATTTGTCCTTTTTTTGGATTTTTATATCAAAGGAACAGTACCGAGTGTATTGTTTTGTGCCTGGCCTCTTTCCCTGAACATGGTTGAGGGAGTTTCTTTATATCATTGGCTGTGGCAATAGCCCATTCTCTTCTCTTGGTAGGTAGAATTCCATTGTACGGATGTACCACAATTTGTTTACCCATTCTTTGCCCTGTACAAAATTCTTATTTTTACTATACACAAACTTATCAGTCTTTTGCCTTATAGTTTGCCCTTTTTTTGTCTTGTCAAAGAATTCCATCCCCACCTTGAGGTCAGAAAGACATTCTCCCACATTGCCTTCTAAAAGTGCTGGACTTAGCTTTTCACATTTTGATTTTTTTTTAACACTCTATTTGAATCTTTATTAAAAGGATATGCACACATCTATCACATCTATTGTTATATTCATATTCATCTATCCAACTCACCCATCTACCTGTCCACCCATCCATCCATCCATCCATCCATCAATCCATCCATTATCCATCCTCCATCCATCTTGATTTGTTTTAACAAGCAGTTAAATAGTGCTTACCAAGTTCTAACCCCTTAAAAATATGAACTAGTTTAAACCTCATGAAAGCTCTACGTGTTATTCCAATTTTATAGATGAGGAAACAGAGACATTTAGTAACTTGCTCAGAGTCCCACAACTAGTGAGCGTGGGGCCAGGGTTCAAGCTCATGCCATCTCCAGCTCGAACAGTTGACATCCTTCGTTGGATACCCGGAATTAATTTGTATGCGTTGGTCTGAGGTGAGGAACCCATTTTCTTCTTTTTCCATATGGAAAGCCACTTTCCCATGCACCAGATGGCAGTGTGATCCAGAAATGAAGCAGCTTCAGATCGAATCACTGTTCTTTCAGCATTTAAAAAAATAAATAAATCAAAAGCAGACCAAGTACATGCTCTCTCGTCCAGAACCCAGTCCTCCCCACCCTTGGCCTTGCAGAGCTTCAAGGGCAGTGGGGAGCCTCTCTCTCCCATCTTGGGCCCTGGTCTTTCCTTTCTAATACAGTGCAAAAGCACCCCAAAACCCTTTCCCATCCACATAGGGGCCAGCATAGGTTTGAATCGGGAAAAAGTGTGACGAAGCACACTTTATAGGTCTCCTTTATAGAGGACACTGTCCACTGTCGTGAGACTAGCACGACATCCCAGTGTGGGGATGGTGTCCCCCAGTCTGAGAAAGTGAGTGGACTCGGGGCCTGGGAAACAAGGGGGGGGGCAGGGTCCCGGACAGCACGTTTGAGCTGTTTCGGGTTTCAGAGACTGGAAGCAAAGCCAGGATTCTGAAGTGTGGCGGTGTCTCTGGGAAGAGGATTAATTGGGGAGATGCTGTTGGGAGTAGCGTGTACAGAACACCCGGTAATGGCCCGGGTGGTGAGTGAAGGGTCGCTTGGGATGACGCTGTCAACTCTTGCCGTGGAAATAAGCTTCTCTAACAAGTAGAGTCCTTAACAGGTAGGATTATCAGCACCCATTCGTGGTAGGTAGGCTATCAGTCACAGGGATTGCTGCAAGAGTACCCCAAACCCCAGGCCTCAGAGCCAGGCACCAAGAAGGGGGCTTTCTCTCCCCTGATGTTGGGGCCTGGGTACTGCTTTTACCGTTGGCAGCCTGTTCGGTTCTGTAACCTCGGGCAGCTACAGGCTCAGCTGATCCCGTGCACCAAGCTTTACTTCCCCTTGTCCCCCAATGGCTGGTTTCGTCTTTCATTTTTAATTGAAATGCAATTCACGCACCATAAAGTTCACCCTTTTAAAGGGTACAGTTCATTTTTAGTGTGGTCTCAACGTTGTGCCACCATCACCACTATGTCATTCCAGAACACTGTCATCCCTTCAAAAAGATCTCACCTTGTTTCATTGCTGTGGGCGGCAGCTTGGCCGATGCCTGGGGTGGAGGAACAGGGGTTTCGGGCACTCATTCCCTTTTCCACAGTGAAGAGGTTTCAGTGTTCCTCTGAAGACTAAGGTCAAGTTGTGTTGCCTCAGACCTTAGAGGGTTTGGGTGTGAGGGCACCTGCGGGGGTCAGGAGGTAGAGTCAGGGAGGTGGGTGGCAATCAAGGGATAATATTCAGGACAGGCCCCACCCCAGTGATCTCTCTCCCTAACCACCAGTCTCAGCTCTGCAAGCTATGGACAAAAAAGGGGTGCTATAATAAATCATAAATTCCTCACTGAGAGGATCATGGTGGGGAGTCACACCCCGGGCCTATAGCTTCTTTAGTGAGAGGTTTGAGGCCAGTCCTGTCCATTGTTCTTAGGCATCTAGGTTAACACGCCTTTGAGATGCCAGAAGTTCATACCCCTCAAAGGCGTAACCACCCTCAAGAGGGCCCATAACCTAACCCAATCCCCACCTTGCTTTCTCCCACCCTCCTGTAATCTTTCCTCCTTAATTTCAAATGCAGAAAAGAAACTGTGAAGCTTTGTCCAAAGCATTTGAGATTTTGCTTCCCTGCATATGTCATCAGTTTGGCTCAAATAAGCTCTTATAAAAATTATCTGCAGGTTTGGACATTTCTTCCATTGACAAAGCCACACTCTTGGGGTTATACAGTTCAAGAGCCAGCAGCTGCAACAGAAATGCCTTGTAGGGGGTCATGCAAACTGTTAGTACCACAAGTAGCTTATCTAAGGAGCTCTGCGGGAAGGGAAGAATGAGTTCTGGGGGAGAGGGAAAGAGGTGAGGCTGGCCTGTCAGGAGCTGGTTAAAGGAAGGTGAGGAGAGAGGAAGACCAGGGTTTAGCACACTGCTTTGTCCTAAGCTCCATTTGTCATTCCTACACCTTGGAGGAAGGGCATTGAAGAATTCCTTCACAATTTTCTGGACCAGACCTGGAGTCATAAGGTATCAAAGTTTCGGAGGAATATATGTAACTTTAGTATGTAGACTTATCACGAGTTACTTTTAGGATGGATACCTGTGGAGTGGAAGGAAACAACTGCGTAGAGGAAGAAGTTGGCATTTATCCTATAGAAATATATGTGTGTGGGTGGCCGGATGGCTCAGTTGGTAAGAGTGCGAGATCTGAGCAGCAGGACTACCAGTTCGGATCCCACATGGGCCAGTGAGCTGCACCCTCTATAGATAAGATTGTGAACAACAGCTCGACCTGGAGCTGGGCTGCCGTGAGTCGCCGTGAGGGGCCCGTGAGGGGCCGGCCAACTGACAGGGACCAATCTGCCTCAGCCGGGTAGAGCGCAATGATCATAATACCAACATGGGCCAGTTGGTATTATAACATGAAGCGGCGTCCTCCACTACTAGACTGAGAACAACGGCTCGAAGGTGGGGGGGTGGAAGGGGGAAGGGGGAGGAAAGAAATGTGCGTGGATGTGTAATATAAACACATTATAACATTATTGCTGTGGGGTGTGGGTGTGGGGGAGGTGGGAGGTAGAAGGTGTCCATAACAAAATGTATCATTTAAACTCTTTTTAAGTGTATGGTTTGGTGGCATTATGCGCATTCCCATTGTTGTGTAACCATCACTATTTTTTGTTTTTTGTAGAGCAATATTTTGACATGGCTACAAAGTGCAGGATGGTGATGGTACAGCTTGGGGTAGCATGGCCCTTACCCCCACTTGCTGCCCCTGAGGGCAAAGGTCCCCATCTCGAGATATGGGGCAGCTTCTGGCTTTTCTCTGTTCCCTGGCCCCATCTCCTCATAGCAGGGTCTTGACTAGCCTCAAGGGGCCACCTGACCCGCCAGGACCTGGGACATGGCGCTGATGGACCCCACGCTGCTGGGAAGGACAATGACCCCATCACTCTGTGCGTCACCCTGGTGGCTGACCCTGGCTTGGGCACAGGGCTGCTGTGCCACCCAGTTCGTGCCCAGAAGTTCTACCAGGTCAGATACACCAAGGCAGGGAGGGGAGGAGCAAAGCAGCTTCTGCCAGAGAACTGAGCTAAACTCCAGGTACGGGGGCTCAGGACTTGGTCTGCTGCTTGGGGAGCTGTCTGCTGGCCAGTCCCTGCCAGCTGGTCTCCTGCTTGTCAGGTCCTGCTGCCACCCAGAGCCCCACTGGATAAGCCCTTTCACACCTGTCCAGAGACCTGATGAGAGAGTAAAGGGCGGGACCGCACGAATCTGGACTTCTTTGCCAGAAAAACAACTCGGTCCACATTCCGCCCAAGCAATTAGCTCTATTGTAGGAAGGACAACCTGTTGTGAGGTTTGGTTGCAGGGTTTAAGCTGTGTGCTCTCAGGGTTATGGTTGGGGTGGGGAGAAGTGATAGCTCTAGGCAGGGGAGAGTTAAGAGGGGCAGGTAAGGAGCCCAGGGCCCATCAAAAGTGAGGCTGTCTGCTCTCTGGACTGGTGCAGGGAAAGCTGGCGCCAGCCCTCTGTGGCTGGGGCCAAAAAGAAGCTAGAGGTTGGCAGCTGAACCCCACCCAAGAGCTGGGTGAGGGCAAGGTGTGGTCACTGGACAAGCCTGGGAGTGAAGTTAATTGGCCTTGACAGGTGCCATCTCACCTGCCTTGTGCTTTTCTTGCTAACCTTTGCACAGGCCAGGATTTCTCCTTCCTCCTGCCTGTTTCAGCCCTTCCCATCCCACCCAAGCTCAAACTCCCCAGGAAGTCTGAGCGGAGCCTGCCAGCCTGGCCCTCCTCTGAGTTCACCCCCACAGCAGTCTCTTCTCTGGATTTTTTGGGACCTAACCTGTACTGCCTTGGGTTTGCTTTCAAGCCTATGCAAGGTACCTGGAATAATGGGACCTTTGTTTAAAACACCAAAACAAGACTGAATTCATCAGGTTTGATCTGCTCAAACGAGTGTGGCCTCTCTGTGGCCCCCTTGCAAGCTTATACCCAATTCATTGATTCATTAATGGTTTTATTCTTCAGAACACTGTAGAGGCTCTTGGGTAATACTGAACTCAGGACATACGTGCAGGCCCTAACGTTACTTGGCCCTAACGTTACTTCCTGTCAGTGAAACTGAAGGGAGAATTTGCACCTAAGAGAGGAAGTAGGTCAGTTACCTGGAGAAGTGAGTCACTTAAGACAGAGTCCTATAGGTGGAGACATTTGGGGAAGTTCCAGCCAACGGAGGGTTCTAGGCCTTAGCCCCATGTTGGTGAAGGTGGACCCCAGGAACGTGCTTTCGAACTAATATTCCAGGTGAACCTGATGTAGGTGGTGGCAATCAGCCCCGAGAAACACGGGGCCCTTTCTGAGAGGTATGGCTGGCAGGTGATGGGTATAGCTGAAAGAAGGGGTGCTGCCCCTCGTACCTGCGGGTGGGAGTGTAAAATGGTACAGCCACTGTGGAAAGATTGTGATGGTTCCTCAAAATCCCAGATGTAGAAATTATCATATGAACCAGCAATTCCTCACCTCGGTATGTATATACTCAAAGACATTGAAAACAGGTATCCAAATACACACATTTGTAGGAGCACTGGTCACCACAGCCTAAAGGTGGAACTAACCTGAATGGCCTTTGCTGATGAGTGGATAACAAAACATGATCTCCCCATACAACGGATTATCAATCAGCCATAAAAGGGAATGAAGTATTGATACACCTACAATGTCCATGAACCTTGAAAACGCTGTGCCGAGGAAAAAACATACTGTGATTCCATTTATATGAAATACCCAAAATAGGTAAACCCAGAGATAGCAAACAGGTTGGGGGTTGCCAGGGGCTGGGGTGGAGGGACGGAATGGGAGTAACTTCATGGTGGGTTATGGGATTTCCTTTGGGGTGATGAAAATGTTTTTAGTATTTGCACAGCATTGAGAGTATACTAAATGCCACTGAATTGTTCGCTTTCAAATGTACTTTTCATGTTACGTGAATTTCACCCCAATAAAAAAAAATGGGGCAGTGGGAGGTGCCAAGGATCAAGGAGCCAGCAGGGTTATCCAGCACGACCCAGGAAACAGACCCTCTGTGAGACAGGGAGGTCCGTCCCTCCCCACCCCCCCAAACTCCCTTCGCCCCCACCAGGGAGATGTCCCTCCATACTCTCCAGTTCCCTTTGCTCTGACTTCATACTCACGAAGCCACCTTCTGATTATTAACGCACCCTGCTAGGTAGGTGCTCGGTGCTGAAACAAAGTACCTGAGATGCTGGGAATGGCTGCCAGTCAGTAGACAGGTGGACTCCCCTTGACCAAGTATTCCTTTGGCTCTGTGGGGTCTGCATCTCTCTCTCATGAGTCTGCTGCCTGCGATATAGTACCACTCTCAGTCCTGTCGTGGGAATTGTGTCTTTGGTTGGCAAACGTTTAGTAAGAGCCTACTGTGTGCCAGGCGCTGGTTTTAGGCTCTGGGAATTCAGCAGTGAACATGATGGACGCAGTCCCTCATGGAGTTTCCATCCTAGTGACCAAATGACACACGTGAAAAACTCAACAATAGCGATGGGCAAAAAGAAACGCTCAATAAACGGCAGCTGGTACCGTTATCCTTAGTCTGAGCGGTAAGAGGTTTTTGTGATAACTTCTAAGGATTCATTCTTCCTCTTCCCAGCCGTGAAGGCTGCCTCCTCCCTCATATTTGCTACCTGCGGCCTCTTCCCAAGACATGCCCGCCTCCCCTGCTCCCATCCGCCCCTTCCCTTGCCCACCAGTGTCTCCAATCATCAATAGCAATCAAATCCACCCGACATTCCTGTTCCAACTATTTTTTCGTGACCACGTGCTTCACTGTGAATTGACACATGAGAATGAACGCTTTTAAACACGTACACATCCTTCAGGGAGAAAGTATGTTTTGATTGGAATTTGATTTGACTGGGTTCCTGGACGGACGGTTGCTGTGAGGTAACGCGAAGGCTGAGTGGCGGCGGCCTGGGCTGGCACACGCAGGCGTCACCGCCATGCTTTGTTTCTCAATCCAGATGGCATCACCCACCCAGCATCTGCCTAGACTGTGGGCAGGCAGGAATCGCAGCTGACTTTTCTCTCTTGCCTCTGACCAGCCCCAGCCTACTTCACCACTGTGCAAGTTGTAGACAATTGGATAGCTGATTTAGTTTAAACATCCGCAGAGATGGGAGGGATGTTGGGAAGGCAGTAGGAGGGGCTGCCAGGGTCCCATGAGGCACTGCTTCTTGACCTGGGTGCTGGTTGCCTGGACGTGGTCATTTGTGAAGGTTTGTCAGCTTATAGTCTCCAAGATCTGAGCACTTTGCTGCAAGTATATTTTACTTCAAGCAAAAATGTAAAATGAAATTGGTCAAATGTGCTAAGATACTTGTACAAAGAGGTTTTTCTCAATGCTCTTTATGACATTAAAAATAAAGTATCCTGCATCAGACCAGAGGCTCGGTCGGTAAGATAACTTTCAGTATATCTACAAAATAGAATATCACACAATCACTAGACATATTAATAAAGACGTATATTTATTCACTTGGAGGTGTTAAGTAAACAATATAATATGAAATAAGTTAGAAAAGAAAGTATATTCCAAAATATTAGAAGTGATCACCTCTGGGCAGAATATTGGCATTAATAAAATTAGCTAATCTGAGGAGCTTGTTAGGCACAAATTCCTGAACCCCCACACTCAGAGATTCCCATTAGGTCTTCCCCCAAACCCCCAGACACATGCCTACCCAGGTTAACTGTTAGGCACAGCCTGGCTACTACCATTTTGGGGGCCTCGGGCCTCTCCGAGATTCTGATATAAACTATGCATCCTCTCCCCTGAGAAATGGATGGACACACCAAATCTTGGATACATTGGGGGAGAGATGGTCCATGAGTCCAGGGAAGAAGCCCTAATGTGCAATGAGAGGTCAACCTCCTCAGTTTTTTCTGGTTCTTTTTTTTTTTTCCCCATCAGAAGACCCTTTTCTCCCAACTCCCTAATGGGTAAGAGCCTCTGCCAGGCAGCACAGGCCCCTGGGCCACTGCCATGATCAGAGCACACGGCTTTTGTGTTTTTGTTGGGGTTGCTGGTATCTGGAGGGGGTAAGCAGCGGTGGGTGGGCCTCAGTGGTGGCCCCGGGTTCTGCTTGGAGAGCTTGCTTGTGCTGCTGCTCACTGTTCTCTCCCTGCCTCCCACTGGCTTCCCTGCAGGACAGCACTCAGCACTCTGCCTTCTGCACCTCTCTGCTCTGATGCACGGGCGGCAAGCTGCCTGCCCTGAGGGCTGCGCAAGTCCAATGAAGTGCCCCCAGACTTCGATGGCCCCTCTTGTTAACACCAGTAACGGTAGTCCCTCCATTTATCCATGTGCCGATTTGGTTACGCTGATCTGGGCCCCTAGAGTGAGATGGGAACGTTTTATGAGTATAAACGGGAATAGGGTAAAAGCCGTGGCTTATATATGTTTTCAGATGGGCTCTGTGATATTTCATGATCGTGAACTTTAGGAACCTAAGAACAATTACTAACAGATCTGACGATTTCCTCTTTTTGTGTGTACCTCAAAAGTCACGGATGGCTCAGGCAGTGGACGTTTCTATGGCTTCTAAGAGAAAAGAGGCAAGTCCAGAAGTCAGGTCCATTGGGAGAGCAGTCGGTGGTGTGACAATGGCCTCGGCCACCAGGTGGCATCACTGGCCACTCTGGAAGCGCAGCTCACCCCAGGGAGCCAAATCCTTGGAACCAATCCTTTCCCCAGGGGACTCAGGCCCTGAAATCTGAGCTTCTGAGGTGCCACCACAGCCCTCCTCCCTGACGCCCGCATTTGTCCCCAGCTGCGCCCAGAGGAGCAAGCGCCTCGGTGCTAAGTCCCTGACCGCTGCTGCTTTCCATCGCTTCCTCTCCTCTTGGCTGCCGGGTAGGACAGGCCAAGGAAAGATGACAAGTTTTCTTAGACCTGGCATAACAAAAAGAAAACCCAAACACTTTTCCTTTGTTTAATACCTAAGCTTTAAAAAACCAAAACTCCAGAAATCAACAACCCACATAATCCGTCTGAATGTCACTGACAGGCCTGGCCTCAGGTCCCCTCCAGTGCTGTTCTGAAGACATGGCACCTATCTGGCAGCTCTGGGATCCGGAGCCTGGGGACAACCCAGCAGTGGCTGGAAACCATCCTGGCCTTTCCCCAGCACCTGTGACAACCGAGGACCCAATGTTTCAGAAAGGCCATCAGGACCGATTTTAAGACACGGTGGTTGCTCCAGGAGAAAGTTGTCCTTTGAGGCTGGGCGGAGCGTTATTTCTTGTGGAGGAACTTCATTTTATTGCCTAAAAAAGAGAAAAACGAGAACGTTGCACCAGGCAGACAAGGGGGGTTAGGTTGTACCCTTTTCACCCTAGTTGCAGTGTGGACAGCTGTGACCTCCCACACCACCCCCGGGGCCTCACCCCTGTGCCCTCAGGGATGTCCCCAATAAAAAGGGACCTTCCTCAAACGTGGGGAGTTTTGAAAGGAAGACTGTCAGTGCCGGTAGACCCTGCTTCTGAAACGGTGACAGAGGAAGTGCCGCATGTAACGTGTCCCCGGGGGTGAAGCCGAGGAGGAAACTCCCCGCGGCACCGAGGGTAGGAGGGCCCGTCCCGAATGGCCATCGGTCCATCCCGCGTGAGCGACAAGCAGGCCTCTCTGCAGGTCCTCGTGTGTTCTTCACGGCCACAGCTCTCCCTCCCTGGGGCCTGCTCCCCCCTTCCTCTTTTTCGATTTCTTCTTCTTCATCCTCCCTTTTCTGGTAAGAGTCTTTTTACTGATTAAACTGTAGTCCTTATCACTCTTACATTTCCACTTTTCAGGGGGCATTTGGGGGCTGGCCAGACACCCTTACTGCCAGACACCCTTCTCTGGCACCATGCGCCAGGCGTCCTAAGCTCAATTCCCCAGGAGCTTTGGAAGCGTGGGGGATAAGAGTGTAGCGGGGCAGCCCAGGGGCCCAGGAAGGCCGGGAGGGGGGCATTTGTGCCCTTTTTTGTGCTTTGGGGTCAGATTAGAACAGCAGATTAAAATGCCAGGTTAGCCTGCCCAGCAGAGGCTGCAGAGCGCTGCATTATTCAGGACCAGGCTCCAGTGGCGGCAGCTGGCCGAGACCCCATGGGCCAGAGACTGGTGATGGGGACCGGGACCCCTGGGCCTTACCTAGTCCCTTCAGGAACTTGTTGACACCACTGTGTTCTCCACTGGGGAGTGTTTCCAGGTACTCCTGGGCTCGGACCTCGAACAGACCTGTTGACAAGAGAAATCGTAGCCACTTTAGTCCTTCGCTCTGCACTTTAAAACACATCATTTCCTCGCTGCCATAGAAAAGAGAAGTCGTACTTCTGAGACCAGCTGCTCCTATAAACACGCTCTGAATCATAAGGTTTATAAGAGTTTTTATAACCCTTATAATTGCCCAACCTTGTGCAATAACTGTCTTTAGAAAGCTGTAAACCCAGCTCCTACAGGAAATCCTATTTTTATTTAACAAACACCTTCCAAGCATCTACACGGTGCCAGCCATGTGGCTTTAGAGATGAACCAGACCGTCCTGACTCCCAGGAGCTCCTGGCGTTGCCCATGAGAGGGACTCCGTCACGTGGTGGAGCTTCCTGGGAATCTGCTTGCCATCTGTGAGCCCAGGAAGTCTGGGCAGCCATCTCGTAGGTGCCTTCAGCTGTCACCTCGGGGTCTGAGCCTCAGGCACTGTGTCTTCAGCTCTCACTGGTCTTCCATGGACAGCTCCTTCCTCGCGAGCTACTTTGAAGATTTTATGTCTCGACCTCTCTATCAAATAGTGATCTGTAAACAGATATTTATGTGTACCCGGCAGGTCTTCTAGTTAAAAGGATCCTTCCATCGGGTGTTGTGTGACTCGCACTCTCTATCGGTTTTCGTTTGTCTCTTCAGGTACCACTCACCAGAAATGCCTGAGGTGTGGCCAGCCTCTGCTTTGACTTTGCAAAGAGCTCTGGGAATGGTTTGGTGCTCTGTGATCCCAGCGCCAGAGGGCGCCAAGGCCTGGCGCCAGCTGCTCCCTGGGGACCCTCCTTGGTCGCTATGTGGCACTCCTCGTTGGTAAGCGTCTCTCCCCTACTCAGGTCTAACTCCCGTCTGTGACAGCCCTTACCAACATGACTAGTTTTTAGATTCCCAAAAGGGCTTAACATGATGTTAACATGATGATGTAAGAAAGAGTCGGGAACGACTTCATCCTTTTTTCTCACACCTCCCCCTCCTCCATCCTTGGAAGCGGGATGGAACCCAGCAGACAGGCGGAAGGTTGGAGACAAAGGAACTCCAAGGAGAGCGGGGAGGGGAATGGATGACCCACAAGCTCCCAGGTTGAGGAGAGCCGTCGCTGTCCTATCTCCCCTGTGCCTGCCTGCTCACGCAAAGCAGGGGGCACAGGGCCATTCTCTCTTCCTCTGTCTCATCCCAGCCGGCTCCTGCCTGCTAGTCCCACCACAGTAGAGAGAAGCAGGACGGGACGGCAGAAGGGATGAGAGGGGTCCTGAGGAACAGAAGAAGGGCCACAGCGAGGAAGGAGAGGGCGTCCACGAGTCTCATCAAGTGGGAAAGAATGGCACAAAAGGAGAGCTTGCCAGCGGAGTCTGGAGTGTGCTTCTGGGATAGGCTGGCAGAGGGGAAAGAGACGGCCTGAGCAGACAGGTGTCAGGGGCGGTTTTCAGCAGCTCAGAGGTACAAGAATGAATGTTTTCCAGAGGTGGACGCCCGGCTGCCCCTGCCTGTGCCCGTCCTGTGACTGTTGTCCCTGGTCATCAGCCACTGGGGTCTGGGCACCTGTAGGTCTCTCAGCCCCCACATGGAAGGCGCCCCCTAACCTTTGGCATCCTGCCGGCGCAGCTCCCGCTCCTGGATGAAGCCCCGAAACATCTGGGTCTCCATGAAAACCTCCAGGAAGCGGCGGAGGCTCTTGGAGGAGACGGCTTTGCGAAAGGCCTCTCGCTGCAGGGTCCTCTCCTCGCGCTCGCCTGCCGTCAGGAACAAGGAGTAGTGGCCCACGATCTCCACGAAGAAGCGGACAAAGGCTTCAGACACCACCTCGTTCAAGGGGCTGGACTCGGGGCCTGAGCAAGGGGGGCCGGGAGGATGGGTGAGGGCAGAGCCTCTGAGACAAGTGGATTAGTCATACAAGTAAGTGCTAGCTCTCTAGGTGGTAAGTTGTAATGATCCACACAAAGGTGACACAACGTTATTAAATCATTTCTCCTCACCCCCACCCCTTTATATAGATATTTTAGGGCCAAAATGGGGGAGGTGGGAAAAATTTTTCCCCGAGTTCACTATTAAAATGAGATCAAGATAAATGGCCTCCCTTGCCCGCCTTCCTACTTAACCCAACGTCAAGTGGAATGGGTGGCCATTGTCCCCTGGCTGCCTGACTCTAACCACAGAAGAGGGAGACGCAGTCTGGGAGGGGGCTGAGCACTCACTATGCTTGCAGTCGGGGGGCCCTTCATCCTGGTCACTGGCCAGGTCA
Source organism: Hipposideros armiger (assembly GCF_001890085.2). Taxonomy (NCBI): domain Eukaryota; kingdom Metazoa; phylum Chordata; class Mammalia; order Chiroptera; family Hipposideridae; genus Hipposideros; species Hipposideros armiger. Next base: position 188,118 of record NW_017731828.1, read on the forward strand.
TTCCTCTGCTCCAGGATGTGTTCCAGGGCTACTTGAAGCTTCCGGGGCAGAATGGAATCCTCATCATCCATCTGCAAAGCAGAACAAACAGGCAGGCCGTTGCGCTGGTGCTTCTGGCCAGCAGGACACCCTGGACACAGGGCAGGCCTGGCACAATTCTCAGGTTAATGGGACGAGCACGACTTAAGAGTCAGAGGTCTGAGGTGTGACTGTTTGTTCCAATCTTTATGAGTTGTGTGAGCCTCAGTTTCCCCTTTTGTAAAATGGGTTTCTAATCAATATTTACCTCACTGTGAAGACTACATGCAATACACAAGACAGTGATGAAAGAAACTGAAGACACAAATAAATAAAAAGACATCCCAGGGGTGGCCAGTTGGCTCAGCTGGTTAGAGCGCAGTGCTCACAACATCAAGGTTGCTGGTTCGATCCCCAAATGGGCCACTGAGATGAGCCCTCCACAACTAGACTGAAACAACTACTTGACTGGGAGCTGATGGGTCCTGGAAAAACACACTGTTTCCCAATTAAAACAAAAAAACAAAAAAAACAAGACCTCCTGTGTTCATGGATTGGAAGAATTAATACTGTTAAAATGTCCATAGCCCCTAAAGTGAGCTACAGAGTCAACCCAATCCCTATCAAAATTCCAATGGCCTTTTTCACAGAAATAGAAAAAACCAATCCAAAAATTCATATGGAACTAACAAAAGACCCTGAATAGCCAAAGCAATCCCGAGAAAGAAGAACAAAGTTGGAAGCATCACGATTGCTGATTGAAACTTAATTACAAACCTATAGTATTCAAAACAGTATGTTATTGGCAGAAAAACGGACATATAAATCAATGAAACAGGATTTATTCAGAAGTAAATCCACACATATATGGTCAACTAATAGTTCATAAGGGAGCCAAGAATATTCAATGGGGAAAACGTAGTTTCTTTAATAACTGGACCCCTATCGTACACTACTCACAAAAATTAACTTGAAATGGATGAAGGCTTAAATGTAAGACCAGAAGCCGTAAAACTGCTAGACAAAAGCATAGGGAAAAAGCTCTTTGACATTGGTTTTGGCAATGATTTTTTTTGATATGATGCCAAAAGCTCAAGTATCAGAAGCAAAAATAAACAAGTGGGACTACGTCAAACTAAAAAGCTCTGCACAATCAGCAAAAGAAACAATCAGCAAAATGAAAAGGCAACCTATGGAATGAGAGAAAATACTTGCAAACCATCTATCTAATAAGGGGTTAATAACCATATTATATATGGAACTCAATAGCAAAACAACAACAATAGCAACAACAACAAAAGAACCCCAATCTGATTAAAAACTGGGCAAAGGACTGGAATAGACATTTTCCCAAAGACATCCAAGTGGCCAACAGGTACATGAAAAGATGCTCAATATCACTAATCATCAGGAAAATGCAAATCAAAATCACAACGACATATCATTTGTCACCTGTTAAAATGGCTATTATCAAAAAGACAAGAGATAACAAGTGTTGGTGAGGATGTGGAGAAAAGGGAACCCTTGGGCACTGTTGGTGGGATTGTAAATTGGTGCAGCCAAGAAAACAGTATGGACGTTCCTCAAAAAATTAAAAATTGAACTACAAAACCTTTCTGTAATGATACTTTACAAGGTCTGATAGGAGTTAGGTCTCTCTGGACAATGACAGTAAGAAAACAATTGTGTATTACTTTTCCAAATATTGAAAGTAGTTTATGAACATTATAGAAAATACATGAACATATTAAAATAATTTAAAATCACTCATAACCTGTCTCCCTTTCAGTCTCCCACCCCAAGACACCAACATGAATGTTTTGGTGAGTTTTTCCTTTCGATCTTTTTTTTTGAGGCATAATATATATATGTGTATTCTTTTTTTTTCCTCCTCTTTTTCTCTCCTTTAAAAAAAAAAACAAGATCAGGGCTGGCCGAGTGGCGCGTTGGTTAGGAGTTGGCTTGGGGCACCAGCTCTGAGCAGCAGGGCCCCGGTTAGGATCCCACATGAGGGACAGTGACGCTGTGCCCTCTACAGCTAAGATGGTGAACAACAGCTCGACCTGGAGCTGGGATGCCATGAGTCACCGGTGACGGCATAGGCTGCAGTGGAGTTGCAGTGAGCTGCTGTAAGCTACCATGAGTGACTGGCAGCTGGCATGAGCAGCCGGCAGCCGGTGTGAGCTACCAAGAGCTGCCGTGAGTGGCTGTCCAATGGCTGGCGAGCGACTGCCTCAGCCGGGAAAAGCACAATAATAATACCAACATGGGCCAGTGAAGCGACGTCTTCCACAACTAGACTGAAGAACAAAAGGACAGCAACTTGTCTGCTCCCCTTCCCTGGTTCCCCAATAAAATCTTAAAATAAAATAAAATAAAATAAAAGCATGTTGAAAAAGGCAAGCGTCTATAGTTGTAACCTATCCAAAGATTCTAATTGTTAGAAAACCATTTTGTGACAGGACATGCGGGGAGCGATCCTTTGCCAAACCCGGCTTCTTTGGCCCCAGCCTTCTGCCTTCTTCAGACCAGCCCTGGCCTGGGACGGGCCAACCCTGTCAGCCTGTTCGGCAGTCCCAGGCTCACCGAGGGGCCTTTCCTGAGCCGGGACGCCGAGCCCCACACTCCAGAGGTGAAAGCGGAGAGAGCAGCGGGTTGGGGCCGCCTTCTCACTCACCTGTCTGAGGAACCGACTGTTGACCAGGTCGACCACCAGGACCTGCAAGAAGAGGAAAACGGGCTGTTACTGTCACCAGGGTTTCCAGGACATAGTGACAGGCTCTTTGCCGCCTTCTTTCTTGGCACCCAGAGAGGCAGCTGGGGTGGGGGTGGAGTGGGCCATTTGTGGTTTCCTGATGTTGCCACTGTAGCCACAGCTGATGAAATGGGGAGGTGGGGGGCGAGGGCTTTCCTGAATTGCATGCTTTCAACACTGAAACCGCAGGCTGGAACAGAAGCGTGCCACAGGCTGGACTCCGTGCCCTGTCCCCAGACGGGCTGACGCAGAGCCTCTCAGACTGGGTTTTCAGAGCATGGGTTACTGAGGTGGGCGAAAGAGGCGAGAGGCCTTCCTTGTTCCTGTTGCACTTGACTCTGCCGCTCCCTCCCAGATACCCACTTGTCATGTCTCTTAATGGGACAGGAAGGGAGAAACCCAGAGGAGTGGATCCAACTGGAGAGTAAATCCCACTGCAGGTGCTAGGCTTCCATTAGTCAAGACTTTGGGGACCAAACACCTTCCCTGTCCCTCCTCAGAGCGGAGCTGAGACCCAGGGCGAGAACCAGGCTGAGGCAAGTGAGGTGCCTAGGGTGCAAAACTTAAAGGGGCGCTCACTCGCAGGGCAGCGCTTTTGCCTGCAGGACCCTGAGGGGGAGACCCTCACTCAGGCCTCAGTGTAGGGAGAGCAGGGGCCCTGGAAGGCCACCATGCTTCCACCAAGAGCTGGAACGGTGGACTCTGACACGCCGCAGAGAGCCTGCCTGGAAGCTGAGGGCACTGGCTCCCTCCCCCTCACACACACTCTGAGTGAACTGAGCCATTTTAGGGACCCCAGGGTAACCAGACGAGCTCCTTGCAATTCCCAAACCCGCACCTGAAGACCTGGGGGACTTTAGGACTATCTGGGCAGTTAGAGGCCCCGCATCTGGGGACCCAGGTTAATTTCAGGGCCAGGTGTTCTCCCAGGGGATCAGGAGCGAGTGGCGTCCTTTAGTCCCTACGGTTCCCTCTGTGACTGCTGGAAGTGCTCAGTGCCTGGGGCCAGACTATTTAGAAGAAGGGGCTAGGGCTAAATAACCCCAGAAACACCAGGTATGGCTTTTCCCACTTGGAGGTAAACCTGAAAACCCAGAACCTGACCATTGAAACCATTTCGGTTGTTGCCTTTTTAACTGATACGAAAAAGGACCTATCTGTAGGAGCACAGTCATTGTGAACTTTATCAGTCCAAACAAAAACTCCAATCATCATGAGCTTTCATGTGCTTTCTGCCCTGTGTT